>NC_052166.1:49009740-49142240 GCF_902713615.1 Scyliorhinus canicula
CCCCCCCGTCCCTGGGCCCCTGCGCCCGGCCTGCGCGCTTCTCTCTCTCCTCCGGGTCCTTCCGGGCCCCTCCAGGATGCTGCGCAACTCTCTCCCGCCCCCGGGCCCCTTCGCCCGGCCTGCGCGCCTCTCTCTCTCCTCCGGGCCCTCCCGGGCCCCTCCAGGACGCCGCGCTGATCTCTTCCCCCCCCCCCCGCCCTGGGCCCCTGCGCCCGGCCTGCGCGCTTCTCTCTCTCCTCCGGGCCCTTCTGGGCCCCTACAGCGCACCGCGCAACTCTCCACTCGCCGCCCCCGGGCCCGTGCGCCTGGCCTGCGCGCCTCTCTGCCCCCTCTCCCAGCCGCTCCGGTCGGCCCGCTGGCACCACTAACTCTGCCCCCCTCAACCACGAGGGCCCCACGGGCACCGCCATCTTGGGGCACCTACTCCACGTGCGGGTCCTGGGCACCGCCATCTTGGGGCGCCGATCCCACGTGCGGACCCAGGGCGCCGCCATCTTGGGGCCCCGACTCCACGTGCGGGTCCTGGGCGCCGCCATCTTGGGGCCCCGACTCCACGTGCGGGTCCTGGGCACCACCTTCCGGGACTGGCACGCAAGGTTCTTCCAGCATCTACTCGGACGACAACAACGAATATGGATTTTCTCCACGGCTCGCGGGCATTCAGCTCGACCAGTCACGTTCACGCACGCTCGCCAAAACTACAACGCTGGTCTACCTCAACGGCCACGAGACGGGCTGCCTTCTGGACTCCGGGAGCACGGAAAGCTTCGTTCACCCCTGTACGGTAAGACGCTGCGCGCTCCCTGTCCATCCTGTAAAACACAAAATCGGGTTAGCCTCAGGTTCACACTCCGTCCGCATCACCGGGTGCTGCATCGCGGACCTCACGGTCCAAGGGAAGGTTTTTAAAAATTATAAACTCCTTGTCCTCCCTGACCTTTGCGCACCAGCACTCCTAGGACTGGACTTCCAGTGCAACCTGCAGAGCTTGACCTTCCAATTCGGCGGCCCTATACCCCCCCTCACTGTCTGCAGCCTCGCATCCCTCAAAGTGGACCCCCCTCCTTGTTTGCTAATCTCACCCCCGATTGCAAACCCGTCGCGACACGTAGCAGACGGTACAGCGCCCAGGACCGGTCCTTCATCAGGTCCGAGGTCCAGAGGTTGCTGAAGGAAGGGGTCATCGAGGGCAGCAACAGTCCCTGGCGAGCCCAAGTGCTGGTGGTCCGGACTGGGGAGAAAAACCGGATGGTCATCGACTATAGCCAGACCATCAACCGGTTTACGCAACTGGACGCGTATCCTTTCCCCCGTATTTCCGCCATGGTAAACGATATCGCGAAATACAAAGTCTTCTCCACTGTGGACCTTAAGTCCGCTTACCGCCAGCTCCCCCTCTGCGCGAGTGACCGCAAATACACCGCGTTTGAGGCAGATGGGCGCCTCTACCACTTCCTTAGGGTTCCATTTGGTGTCACAAATGGGGTCTCGGTCTTCCAACGGGAGATGGACCGAATGGTCGACAAGTACGGATTACGGGCTACCTTCCCGTATCTTGATAATGTCACCATCTGCGGCCACGATCAGCAGGACCATGACGCCAACCTCCAGAAATTCCTCCAAACCGCAAAACTCCTTAACCTCACATACAATAAGGATAAGTGCGTGTTTAGCACCGACCGTCTAGCCATACTCGGCTACTTAGTGCGTAAAGGAGTGATAGGCCCCGACCCGAACGCATGCGCCCCCTGATGGAACTCCCTCTCCCCAATACCCTCAAATCCCTCAAACGCAGGGCAGCACGGTGGCCTAGTTGTTAGCACACCCGCCTCACGGCGCTGAGGTCCCAGGTTTAATCCCGGCTCTGGGTCACTGTCCGTGTGGAGTTTGCACATTCTCCCCGTGTCTGCGTGGGTTTCGCCCCCACAACCCAAAATGTGCAGAGTAGGTGGATTGGCCACGCTAAATTGCCCCTTAATTGGAAAAAATAATTGGGTAATCTAAATTTTTTTTTAAAAATCCCTCAAACGCTGATTGGGTTTCTTCGCTTACTACGCCCAATGGGTTCCCAACTACGCTGACAAGGCCCGTCCCCTCATTCAAACCACGACCTTCCCGCCGTCGACAGAGGCCTGCCAGGCCTTTAGACGCATCAAAGCGGACATCGCAAAGGCCACGATGCGTGCCATCGACGAGTCCCTCCCCTTCCAGGTCGAGAGCGACGCATCAGAAGTAGCTCTGGCGGCCACCCTGAACCAAGCGGGCAGACCCGTGGCCTTCTTCTCCAGAACTCTCCAGGCTTCCGAACTCCGCCACCCCTCTGTGGAAAAGGAAGCCCAGGCCATAGTCGAAGCGGTGCGACATTGGAGGCACTATTTGGCTGGCAGGAGGTTTACCCTCCTCACAGACCAACGGTCAGTAGCCTTAACGTTTGATAATGCACAAAGGGGCAAGATTAAGAACGACAAGATCTTACGGTGGCGGATCGAGTTGTCCACGTACAACTATGAGATCTTGTATTGTCCTGGGAAGCTCAATGAGCCTCCTGATGCCCTGTCCCGCGGTACTTGTGCCAGCGCGCAGATAGACCGCCTCCGCTCCCTCCACGCGGACCTCTGCCATCCAGGGGTGACCCGTCTCTACCATTTCATTAAGGCCCTCAACCTGCCTTTCTCCATCGCGGAAGTCAGGACAGTAACCCGTGACTGCCACATCTGCGCAGAGTGCAAACCGCACTTCTACCGCCCCGAGCGCGCACACCTGATCAAAGCATCCCGCCCCTTCGAACGTCTCAGCATTGACTTCAAGGGGCCCCTTCCCTCTAACAACCGCAACATTTACTTCCTGGCGGTAATTGACGAATTCTCCCGCTTCCTCTTCGCCATTCCCTGCCCCGACATGACCACATCGACCGTCATTAAGGCCCTCCTCTCCATCTTCTCCCTGTTCGGCTACCCCGTGTACATACACAGCGATCGGTGGTCCTCCTTTATGAGCGACGAGCTGCGTCAATTCCTGCTCAACAGGGGCATTGCCTCTAGCAGGACAACCAGCTATAACCCCCGGGGTAACGGATAGGTCGAGCAGGAGAATGGTACCATCTGGAAGACCATACTACTGGCCCTCCGGTCCAGAGATCTCCCTATTTCCCGATGGCAAGAGGTTATCCCCGATGCCCTACATTCTATCCGCTCACTCCTCTGTACCACAACTAATCAGACACCTCATGAACGTCTTCTTGTCTTCCCCAGGAAGTCATCCTCCAGATCCCCTCTCCCGACGTGGCTGGCCGCCCCTGGACCCATCTTGCTCCGGAAGCATGCGCGGGTGCACATGTCCGACCCGTTGGTGGAACAAGTCCAGTTACTCCACGCTAACCCACAGTATGCGTATGTGGAGTACCCCGACGGTCGGCAGGACACGGTCTCCCTCCGGGACCTGGCGCCCGCCGGCGTGCGGCCTTCCCCCCCATCACCACAGACCCCCCCTGTTTTTTCCCCCCAGCGCCCCACCCAGGCCACCCCTTCCCCATCCATGGCGTCGCCACAGCCAGCTCGGGTGACGGAGACTATTCAAGGACCATCACTCCCAGACTCCAGGACGTCAGCGGAACCACCACCATCGGCTGAACCAACGTCACCTACTCCACTGCGGCGGTCTGCCAGAACGTCACAGGCCACGAAAAGACTGATCGAATCGATTTAAATTACAACAGCTCCATGGACTTTGTTGGGACTTTGTGTACTATTGCTAATTGTCTGGGCCAGTGGGAAGCCAAAAATGTAATAAAAGAAAAGAAGAGAAAATTTTTGTTCTCCCGGCTGCTACTCATACCACCAGTTCCCCCCCCCCAACCCCTCCCCTCTCCCCCCAACCCCTCCCCTCTCCCCCCAACCCCTCCCCTCCCCCCCCCCCAACCCCTCCCCCCCAACCCCTCCCCTCCCCCCCCCAACCCAACCCCTCCCCCTCCCCCCCCCCAACCCAACCCATCCCCTCCCCTGGCTTCTTTCTCCGCAAGGGGTGAATGTGGTGGTATGATTTGCATAGCTGTCTGCCATTGGTGCAGAACACCGGCTTACCATTGGCCCTGGTCGGTCATGTGCCTCTCAACCGATTGGTTGAGACCAGTCATGTGATGGCTCTCTGATTGGTCGAGAGGCTGAGTTAACCACGCCTCCATACCAAGGTATGAATAGTCAGAACGCCCGGCGGTCGTCCATTTATTGTAGTCGACCGCAGGGCTAAATTCTAGCTTATTAAAGCCTAACTTTTGTACAGCAACTCGTCTCGTGTTCAATTGATGGCTCATCAGTGAGTTCCCTGCCACTGCTTGGTGAATATCACTTGAAGCATCAGGGAAAATCCGGTGCACTACCTCTGAGTCAGGAACTGTGGCTTTAAACTCTATTTTGGGTAAATTTATTTGGGCTGTGTTGTAAGCTTAATACTTAATTGCTGTGTCAGGGATTTTCAAGATGGTAGTCAGTCACCACATTGTAGAGTTCTGTGAGGCAGCTCGCTCAATAAAAGTGAGTTTTCTAAACCCACTTTTCCTGGAAAAAAAGTCTCTATTAACATAAAAGATTTCTCTTTAAATTGCACACGCCAAAAATTAAACATAATAAGGTAAACCTGTAGTATAAATCAAATCTGTCAGAGGCATCTGTGAAACATGATTTGTGTTTCCACTTGTGAGACTGACCATAACTCACTTGTGACTTTGTCGCTCATGAGTTATCCAGTCAGCCTCACTTGTGGACATATAAATCATATTTTATGACTGGCCGTGACACCTACTCTATTTATACCTATCAAGGTGCTTGCTAGGTGTCATGGGTATTTCTAAACTCAGAATGTTGAAATTTGTAGGTTAAGGTGATGCAAACAGTAATCCTGGAATATTCTGAGTCTTGTGTATCAATATTCCAGCTCATAATATATTTAAAGCGGTGTGGCTGAGGGTTAAATGGATTGCGCTTTAACTATTCATGGCTTCTGTTCTATTTTTGACATAATGATCAAGTTAACCTCTAGAGGAACTTTCAGAAGCATAATTAGAATCTGGCTTGAGGTTTGCTAATTAATTAATATTATTCCAATTGTTTCGACTAAGGTTTGAAGAAAGGTCATCCGTAAAAGATATGCTGAAAAGATAATTTCTGCTGAGTGAATACCCGACTTCTTTTAAATTTTATTCATTAATCTTGATGATCTTTGCATAATGGAAGTGCATGTGAAATAGTGCCATGCATTTGGTTGGACCCTCCATAAGCTATTATTTGAAAAGAAGCTTTATAAAAGTGCACTCAAACTGCAGTACAAGTCCCTTAATGGGCGGCTCGGTAGCAGAGTGGTTAGCACAGCGCCAGAGACCCGGGTTCAATTCCCGGCTTGGGCCACTGGCTGTACAGAGTCTGCACGTTCACCCCGTGTCTGCATGGGTTTCCTCCGGGCGCTCCAGTTACCTCCCACAAAGTCTCGAAAGAAGTGCTTGTTAAGTGAATTAGACATTCTGAATTCTCCCTCAGTATACCCGACCAGGTGCCAGAGTGTGGCGACTAGGGGATGTTCACAGTAACTTCATTGCACTGTTAATGTAAGCCTCCTTGTGACACTAATAAAGATTATTATTATATGAATGGGTGACGAGGAAATTATTTGCATAAGCTAAATGCTGTTGGAGAATGTTTTGGTATCAAAGCACAGGTTTCTTCAAAGTTAATGGCCAGGATTCTCCGAGCCACCGCGCCGCAATCGCGCTTGGCGCAGGGGCGGAGAATGGATCTGACGCCTTCCTGCAATCCTCCGGCGACCAGAGAATCGTCGCGTGCGCAGTCGGCACAGTGCCAGTCATGGGCTGTTGAAAGAGGCACCTACAGCGATTCTCCGCGGACGAACGGCCGAGTTCCCGCAGGCGTGGTTCACATATGGTCCCACCAGTGGGAGTTTGGAGTTGCAGATACGGTGGCCTTCCTTGTGGGGGGCGGGGGGATACATCACCGCGGGGGGAGGAGGGGGCCTCCACAACGGTCAGGCCCGTGATCGGGGACCACCGATCGGTGGGCGCGCGCGTTCTGGGGAGGGGCCTACTTCTTCGGCGCCAGCCGGCTGTGTGGGTCCGCCCTGTTGTGCGGGGCCGCCACCGCGTGCATGTGCAGACCCGCGGCCAGACGTGCAGGGCCCCGTATCAGCAACTGAAGCTGCAAGGAGCACTCTGGGGTCCTGTTAGCCCCCTTAAAAGCGGGGAATCACTCCGGACTTTCTAGAAAAAAGTCCAGAGTGATTCGTGCCCGTTTTCTCACGAGCATGGGGACATAGCCCTATTATTTGAGAATCCCGCCCAGTATTCCTGATAAGGGAATGCCGATTAAATCTGCGTTGTTCTGGCTGTGAACATACGAATTAGTAGGAGGCCACTTGGCTCCTCAAGCCTGCATTCAGTAGATCATGGTTGGTCTAACTTTATCATCAACTTTACATTCCTGTCTACCCCGATAACCTTTCACCTGTTGGCTTATGAAGAATCTTATCTACTTATGCTTTTAAGATATTCAAAGACTCTGCCTCAACCTCCTTTTGAGGAAGAGACTTCGAAAGTCTCAGCACCCTCTGAGATAATATTTTCCCCCTCATCTCTGTTTTAAATGTGTGACCCCTTATTTTTAAACACTGGCCCCTAATTCTAGATCCTCCATCAAGAAGAAATATCCTTTTCACATCCATCCTGCCAAGACCCCTCAGGATTTTATCTGTTTCAATCAACAAACTTGTGCTGACAAGTGGAACTAGTCTGGGCAAAAAAAAAATCTAATTCAATCAATAAACAACCAACAATAAAACTTAGTACTTCACCTGCATCAGGTAATTTATTGTGCCGGAAAGAACAAACTTGCTGCAATAGCAACTGCTGTAAAAATGGTTGAATGTCTCTGGTTATAATGAAAATCGAGACACCATTTACATCTGGTGCTATTGATTTCTGAAAAGGAAAAATTGGATATAAAATGTTAACTAATACAAATGTACATAGGTTGGGTATTGTTATAAAAATGAATGAATTCTTCCGTGACAAAGTAACAAATGTACTTTACGTCATGTTAAATTAACTGATCTCAGCTCCTTAATGAGTATATCTTCTTTGATTCCCTTAAGTGAAGGCTATGATTTTGATTAAGGAAAATTTAATTTATGCTAAACAGATGACATACATGAATTTTTAAACCAGAACCTATATTTTCATGCACTATCAATGAAGGATAACCATTCAGAAAACAATTGTGGAAGTGTGAGCTCTGCTATGTTCTTCTTTGAAGAAGAAATGTTGCTATATTTACAAACATAAAACTAAAGCAGCAATGTAGCAAATGAAGTGGGAGCCTGTCTCTCAAGTGACTGATCATTGTAAAGTCCCTGAGTACCATGTCACTCTAATCTGCCAGTTATGGTTAGTGGCAGTTTACTTGATGGAGAGGCTTACAAAGGTAAGCTGCTAAGGTAAGCGAAAACTACTGTTTGGTCTCATTCACAACCACCTAAACGATTGCACTCTGCACAGTGGATTTCATCACCTTAATATTCTGAGGGGAAAAAATGAGAAAATCAGCCTAACGAGAGTTCACAAATTAACAATTTTTATAGATTAATAAATACTCGGACCTTCAGCGTACACACAGGCATACACAGACAGACACACACGCAACACACACCCACCCCCCCCCCCCCCCCCCCCCCCCCATGCAGATCCGTATGCACTCCTCCCATGCACTCATTCAACGTACAATGCACACAAATATATCCCCTTTTACATATGTGTAGCTTCTCCTACACGTATGCATCAAAGAGTTTTTCAGGTTTGAAAACCCAGCTGGTATAATAGTCATGAGGTTCAAATAAACCAACAAACTGTTAAGATTAATGAAAAACCTGAGTGCAGACAGATCATTAGAGAACACCAATAAACATTAAAAAACAAAACATAGAACTCCCTCTGTATCGCACACATTGTTTATGGCTCCCTCACTGATAGAGAAACCATAAAAGACCCTGTCGATAACATGCTGTGTGGACTGGCTCCCAAGGACAGGATGGTAGTATTATCTACTGCAATTAGAAATAGAAGCACAAAGCAAGAGAGAATTTCAGCAGTTTTTTTTTGTGGGGTGTCAGATAGAATTAAGCCTATATAGTTCAATATCAAATTGTGTGAAGCATGTTAAGTATCCAAATACTCTATGTTGGAATATAGAGGAACAAAAGCCACTATAAAATTCCCTTTGAATGCTTTTTAAAAAAGCAAAAAGAGCCCTGGGTACAGCTCACAGAATGTATTCTTTTCTAAAATCATGTGCACCAGTAAATGTGCTTTTAAATCTTAGCAGCCAGTTGCAGCAAGATCCAAAGAATTGCAAGCATTTTACTCCATGTCCTTTATTATGATCAAACCCCCTGTTCAGTATTCTGAGCAAAAATAGAGACTGATGGCTCAAGTGCAGGAGAAAAGACCTGCATCAAGAGTTGCAGCAGGCTACCACGTCTGCTGTGCTTTGGCTGTAGATAAACTGTCTCATCTGTTCCACAGACACTTTGCCTGTGAGGGAAAACACTTTATACAGAAGCAGATGAGTGTCCTGCAGGGAGTCAGGAATAGTGAATATTTATACTGCAGAAGGCACTGGCACACCGACAGAAGGCATTGAGAAATAATAGAGATGTGCCACTGCACAATAGTTACAGTATAATTTGTTAGCCTTTAATTTTATATTTTATGCAACAATTTATATGTTCTTTTTAATTCATTTCTTGCTGCTCAATTAGGATAATATAAAATGGACAGAATCTTGCTATAAGCGTCCAGTGAGAAAACCAGGGAGAATCCCGCCGTCAGCGCCAGTGGGAAAACTCCCTGAATATTCAGCCTCTTCAACAATTTTTTTTCCTCCATGTGATTCACGCCACACTCATGCCAGCTTGCCTGTGATATGCTCTCCCCACAATACTTAGGGCAGGATTTACAGACCAACCCACCACGTGTTTTTCAGTGGCGGAGGTGACCCACCAGCGGGATTTACCGACCCCACCATTGTCAATGGTATTTCCTGATGACTGCATCCCTCCTTGCCGGGAAACCTGTGTGCCAGCGTGGCACCGGAATATCCCATCGGCGTGAACAGCCAGTGGATCACACCCTCTATCTCTGTAATCCGTGGATGCTCCTTTTAAATGCCCCAGCATTCCTCAGCACTTGCCCAAGTCCAGTAGGGGAGATGACTGCCAGCAAGACACCACCACGATTCATGGAGGGAACCCTCACCCAACTCCTGGATGGTGTGGAGCAGAGGCCCGACATCCTCTACCCACGATCACACAGACGTCCATTAAGCAAGCTCACCACCCCCACCTGGGAATTAATGGCTATGTTAGGGAGTGCCAGCTCGCTCCAGAAGAGGATAGGGCAACAGTACCGGAAGAAGGTGAATGATCTTCTTGGTGCAGCCAGGGAAAGTCTGCCTCCTAATGTCTTCTGTTGCACACCTTCGCACATCATCACACCGCCACAGTGATCTCTCACCCAACCATTCACGGATTCCCAACACTTGTCATGGTGACCCACTCCCACCATGCCCAAGCTGAGAAGCCTAACGCCTTATGAGGAGAGAGTCCTTGAGCTGGCAGGCGAGGAGCAAGACTGCACCTCTGCAGACGGTAAAGTGGAGCAGCAGACAAAACTCTTGCATTACCTGGCACAGGTGGTTCACTGTCCCCTGGGACAGACACAATCTTCTCCGGCACTGGACCTCTGACATCTGGAGATAGGAAATTCTGCAGCAGAACACCCATGGCTGGTAGTGCCTCCTCTGAGGCTTCGCCATCTGTGGCCCTGCTCCCAGAAGATCAATGGGCCATGCTTCCCCCTGCTCTGCAAGGCTCTTTTCCTGGCCGCAGGCAGCAGCATGTCAATGTTGCAGCTGCTGCTGGTTGATCACAATCATTGGAACCGCTTGCTCAACTGGCTCCATGATTCTCCCAAATCAAAAATTGAAAGAAAAAGAACATCAAAGTGAGCGATGAGGAGTCCTGACAATGAACTGGCCCACAGCCTTCTCAGAATCTGGGACATCTACCCATGTGCATCCCCCTATGTGTGCCCTTCCACTAAACCTCACTCCTTCCCCTGTCACAAAGTAGCCTCTTTCCATAATTGTTTATCTCAACTCCATTTGAATGAAGCGCTACACTTCAGCGGACCGTGTGACTCCCCCCAAGGGTGAGGTGTTAGGGCAGTTGAGTGCATTCAGCGGACCTGCATTCTAACCTCACAGGGGAACAAGACATTGCCCCCCCGCCCCCCAAAATCAATCTTTGAATGGGATGGCTGATGGGCGACTTAACCATAACATCTTGCTTTGTCAGTTATGTAGCTGTGAGTATGAACCTTGGAGTTCAGTTCTTGGGGGCTAGCCTTCCAACTATTTTGATGAACACAAATAACCATAAACTAAATTAGATAAACTGAGGGGCAGATGAAAGAAACAGTCCCTTAAAGGCAAACTGCCTTAAACAAAAAGCGAATCACAAATCGAGCTTAAAACACCAAAGGGTTAAAAATTGGGCTCCAGTCAGTGATTCTTGCATTGCAATGCTGACTAAATTGGAACAATTGACTCGTCGAGGGTCAGGGAGCTGCTGAAGCAGCTAGCTTCCCCTTGTGACAGACAAGGCACACCTGCTGCATGTGAAGACTGCAATTAGCATGTCAGCTTCACCCTTTCCTACAATGTAACAATGACGCTTCAAGAATGCCTCAATTGGCTAAATGTCATTAATTGGTTAATTGGTAAACCACAAACCTAGCACAATGCTCTGGAGTCCCTGGTTCCAATCCTAAATTTTAAACTTGCTCCTGGGTCAGGCCAAACCAAACTAGTCCAGGCAGTAGGCTACCAAGGAGGCTGTCCAACCTGACTGCCAGCCCCACTACCGCAGCTACATTCACAGTTGGGTGTCCCTGGAGATGGTGGAGTGTTCGGAGTCCACTGGCAGCATTGAGGCCTTCCATGCCCAGTGGACATCGCAGAGACTGGGGTGCATTATTGACCCTCTCGTGATGTTTTATGTTTCATTTTTGATTTGTTTTTGTTAAAGGTGCTGAATCTTTTATTTGTCCCTCAATTAATTGATTTGGTTTACTTGGTTACTTGATCTCCCTCAATATAGTGTATTGGTCACTGAACTGGTAAAACCACAAACCCAGAGCAATGCTCTGGGGTTCCTGGCTCGAATCCCATCACAGTAGATACTAAAAATTGTACTGCGGCAGGCAAGGCTGAGCTGAAAGATTTTTGGGTTTCTCTTGTGGCCTAGAAATATGTCACTGAACTGATAAACCACAAACCTGGAGCACTGCTCTGAGGTTCCAGTTCAAATCTCACTACGTTAGATGGTTAAATTTTAATTTGAGTTCTGAAATAAACACACTCCCACCAGCTTTCATGTGCCGCTGATTAAATGAGCCTTCCAACTTGAACAACCTGCCAGTCATACACTAATTCCTGACGGCCTGGCCTCCATAACCAGAGGCTTGAACTTCTATAGCGCCCTTAGAACATAGAACAGTACAGCACAGAACAGGCCCTTCGGCCCTCGATGTTGTGCCGAGCAATGATCACCCTACTCAAACTCACGTATCCACCCTATACCCGTAACCCAACAACTCCCCCTTAACCTTACTTTTTAGGACACTACGGGCAATTTAGCATGGCCAATCCACCTAACCCGCACATCTTTGGACTGTGGGAGGAAACCGGAGCACCCGGAGGAAACCCACGCACACACTGGGAGGACGTGCAGACTCCGCACAGACAGTGACCCAGCCGGGAACCGAACCTGGGACCCTGGAGCTGTGAAGCATTTATGCTAACCACTATGCCCCGTGCTTGCCCTCTGGCTTTCACAGTGATGCCTGATTGTGGGGGTTCATTCTTACTGTAGTCATCCCCTGCTCTGTGTGAGAGGCTTCAGACCTCATGAGGCTGGAAAACAGCCCTTGTTAGCATCCCCCAATCTGCCAAAAAGCCTGGCCTCTCATGGGACCCCACCCAAAAACCACAGTGTTGCTCCTAGTGCTGACCCTCTGGATTCACCTACTGTCACCCACTTTTCAGCTATCACTCTAGAAAGTCAACCCTCAGCAGTAATATCGCCACATGCCCAGCAAGCAGGACACGGGAAGTGCTGGCAGCATACCAGCCACCAGACCCCTTAAACCAAGAGGACCGCTAGAGCAGGCGACTGAGCCCACTCCCCGTGATGGAGCCCCCCCCTCTCTTCCCCCGGCTCGAGTTGAACTTATTTGGGTTCGCCCAGTCCTCTCCACTGCAACCAGCACCATGGATGGTAATGCTGACCTCAGCGCATACCTCCAATATCCCCATCGGAGGTGAGCCTCCAATATCCCCATCGGAGGTGAGCCTCCAATATCCCCATCGGAGGTGAGCCTCCAATATCCCCATCGGAGGTGAGCCTCCAATATCCCCATCGGAGGTGAGCCTCCAATATCCCCATCGGAGGTGAGGTGGGCAGGTTTTCGTTTTCATATCTGTTGTGAATCACGCCGGTGTGATGTCACACCAGTGATCGATGAATATTCATTGAGCGGGGGGGGGGGGGGGGATGTCCTGGCAGGAGGGTTCACTATAATAATATAATAAATTTAAATTTTCCAGCGCGGGGCCGGGAAAATCAGAAAACACATACTTGGCAGCAATCGTATTTTTCGATTCTCGTTGAATTTTCTGATTCTCACCAGATTTTTCGCTCATGTCGCTGATGGCTAATGCAGGCTCAAAATACCAATATTTCTTTTCCAATGTACTTTTCAGTAATTTGATTCTGTTTAAACCATTATAAAAGAAGCAGGGGACACAGTTGCCTGGTTGTCAATGATAGGTTATTTCTCAATACATTTTTCATTGTGAATATCTTCACGCACTGCCAGTTACTGTCAGCAGAGGAGGTCTTTACAGGTACAAGACCAGACCTAATATACAATAAAACCACAACATTAACAATAAAAAAGTGACATGCACCAGGCAACGCAATGTAAACTGAAGGCAGATATGGCAAATATGATCACTTGACCTTTGCTCTCATGATTTATAACATCTGCCTGTACACTAGGTTATGGTAGCATAATGGTTATGTTATTGGATTAGTAATTCATGAGGCCTTGACTAATAATCTGGAATCTGAGTTCAAATCCCATGAACTGAATTTGACTTCAGTTTTTAAGATCGGAAATAAATATTGTGAAATCAGCTGAATTGTCATGGAAATTCAACTGGTGCCTATTGTCCTTTATGGAAAGAAACCAGTTGCCCTTACTGGTCTAACTCCAGTCCCACATTAATGTTGGTTTACTCTTAACTGCCATCTGAAGTGGCCTAGGCAGCTACTCTGTTGTATTAGTTCAAGATGATGGCCTACCATCTGGCAAACTGTTTTAGCAATAAACTGCCTTCTTCAACAAAACTCATATCTCAAGAATGGATTTAAAAAGATGAGCCTTCAAGGCTTTTTCTAAAACTCTTAAGTGAAACAAAGTAGATTTTTCCCTGTTCATTTGTACCACATTTACTGTGGCAGATTGAAGTTAACCCATTACTCAGGGACCACTTTGTTCCAATGTAAATGTTGCAATTTTGAGGATTTGTTCAAGTTGGGTACACAATGTGTCGAACCATATAACTTGGGTTTTCTTACACTATAAACATCCTTTAGGTCCAAAGCAAAGCTGGCACTTCTTCCCTTACTGGCAATCCACTGGTTTCACTCAGAATTACCAGTACATAACGCCTGCAGTGATCAACTAAGTTTTGGGGTAGATAAACATTTTGAGAAAAGAGTTGCATGTGGACAAGCGTCTGCACTTTTCCTAGCTGTCCAGACTTTTCTGATCAGTGAGGATAGCACCATACTAATCAATATGAATGCGACCGCTACCATGTTGAATTTTTTGTGGGGTGGAGGTGAAGGGTTTGATCATATTTAGGTCACTAATGCCTATAAATCAACCTGCTTTATGGGCAAAGAACGAACACGTTAACATTACAGAGCCACTTTGTAAAAAACAGTATTAACAGAATGTCATATTGAGAGGTTTGAAACACAAACTCCTGAATATATACTTTGTTCATTATCATTTGTTGTGAGCTACTACATGTGTGCATTTTACTTCAAGTTAAGTTAAAGCACGTGTTGAATTGTCCAGATAATAATTTGATCTCTTTTTAGAAAAATCTGGTTCCTGTAGCTTATGCAATGTGTGGGCACACAGCACACTCAAATATTCAAAGTATTTTTATTTGAAGGCTTCAGACACAACAGGCCATTGATTCTGTGTCTGTTCTTAGCCAATGTGGGTCGCACGGTCTCAGTCATTCAGTTCCCAAGTGTGCCCAGAACTGGGCCTTACTGAACTGTTCATTGTCTGTCTCGTTGCCTGAAAATGTGCCCAGATAAGGCACCTGTTCCAGCAGAGGATATAGCTTTTGTTAACTAAAGAGACCACATTATCTTTTGTGCTACATTACAGAGAAAGTTGCGCAACATATTAACATTTTTTTTTGCATTGTTGGAAGAGCCTGAATTAATGCAATCCAAGATTAGATTAGGAAAACCAAGGTCATCCCACATTTATATTCAAACATTCTACGCCATTGATTTGTCACTTAACAGAAATGCTTATCAGAAGTTAATAATTTAATAAAGTGAAATCAGAGAATGTTTTAAGTGAAGAACAGTTGTGACATTTTCCTGATGGTGAAGTTTAGCAATGTGAATATCTATGGATTCTTGTAGTAAAGGCACACGAAAGCATAAAAACTGTTTAAAAAAGAAAATTTCAGTCCATTAAGACATTCAACTGGTCTCCCTCTGGGGTATATATCAACTACCATTTCCTCCTGAAGGGTATGCAGTGACCACTGCTAATAAATGCATGTGTAGATATTCAGCAAGAACAGAATTGGGCTTCAAAGTAACAAAAAATATGATACTGTAGACACTGGAATTCTGAAACGAATGTAGAACATGCTGGAAGCACTGAGTAATTCAGGCCCAACATCTGTGACGAAAAGCAACAAATCATCCTTTCAGGCATTGCCCTTCAAAAGAACCAGAAACTAAAGTATGGGCAATGTCTGGAACATGAACTTGTTGCATCTCTCCAAAGGTGCCATACCTGGCCATTTTGGATTTGAATGTGTTGTGCTCTGTGACCAGTCCAATTCTATACATGACAAACATAAATGAGCTGCAAGATGGTTTCTAGTGCCGAGGGATAATATTGCAGTACAGAGTAAGCCTTCCAAAGAGGAGTGGAAATGTGACGTGGGAGGGAACCTTCTCAGAATTCAATATGTCTTAACCTCAGTAAGAATGTCATCTCAGACGAACCGCAGGTGAAAAAGCCATCCCTCTCATCAGATGATGTGTACTTGTTCCTGAAGTATAAAGATCCCAATAAAGCATTCTGTTCATTTTAATTCTAAGTTAACCCATTCTGATCAATATTTCCCTAGCCAATTTCTCAAAAAAACACATTTGGGCTCCAAATTGAACATGATGCAACCACCTAAAGTGGAATGGAATAAAATAGGTGCACTCGTGAAGATCTGTTTTATACTTCTTACAATTATTTAAAACTTGGAATGCTGTAGTGAAAACTCTGTAACCAAATTATCTGGGGCTTAAAAAAATTATAATCTTTTATTGCTTAATTTACATTTCAATATCTAAAACAAATCTTTGGAGCATCATTTAACAAAGAAAGCCATCTTTTACAGCAGTACCTTGGACAAGTGTAGTTTGGAGAGATTTTAACAACAAAGTAATTGAAGCCATCTTTTGAAATCCTTTTGTACATTTGCATTTAGAATTCAGGTTAATCGCACATGGATACGCCTAATGTTCCAATTCTGATCACAACAAAATGCTCCAACTAAAGATAATCACAATAATATGTCATTGTGGTTCCAGATACGCTGTTACTATTATTATGTATCCATCTTCCTATCAGATACAGCCCATGGAAATTTGGATCCTATCTGCTTTTACAGTTTAAAAATGTACTACCATTGACGCTCAAGCCTGATGAATGTTTTCAAACAGAAATGGGCAGACATCAGTATAATATTACAATTACCTTGGGAGTAGCAGTAAAAACATGAGCTGTTACAGGCAAGCTGATAGGGCTTCCTCCATCCTGACAGTTTATTGATTGTATGATTTCTAGTTATATTTTTCCAGACAAATTCGGGCTGGACAAAAAGTATTTTTTCTCTTGAAATATATTTGAAAAGGGTTTTTTAAATTGTGTGTGGATCCAGCTCTTTTCCCTTTGTAGTTCTGAGGGTGAGGACATCAGATAATTGTCCTTTCTTCCTTTGCTCCAATTAAACCCTGCTTGTTAGTTAACCTGAAGGTAAACTCATCAAACAACCAATGTCAAGGAAACACTGCCCACAGTGGTTTGTATGAGTGGTCATTAATTTTAATTGCCTTGATATTAAAGATGAAGAAGCACGGAGTCTGGAGTGCTGTAGAGGATCTGATGTTGTGCAAAATCTCTCCTCATATTTTAGTTGGGTGCGAAAGATATAAAATTTTAGTACACAGCCTGGAATTTATTACACGTAGTCAATGGTTGCTGTTTTTTAATCTTTGTGCATCTGTGAATGTTTGCACTATAGGGATACTTCAGTTATTAAATAGGCAGGAGCTGTTAATATGATTACTACAATAATTGTGATGGATTTCTTGACGTGTGGTCATGCTCTGGTAGACTGTATAGCGTGTTCCCCAGTAATCTTCTGTTGACAATGCCTGGTAGTGTGTGATGTAACACTGAAGGTAAATAGTATAACATAACTGTTGTGGTTAAAATGATTTATAAAACATACAAGATCTTTAAAAATGGTTTAAAATAAAGATTTCAGTGGAATGCACTGCTATGTGTTGGGTTACGTTCTTCCTGCTGCAGTATCTGTTTAATTACCACAATTTGCTGCTTTGTTCTTACCAAGTATGTTGTGAGATGCCTCTCATGCCAAGAAGGGAGATAAAATCAGATGGAGAGTTTTTCACCTTATGAAACTCCTAGGGCAGGATTTTGACACCAATATAGGGATGGAAAAGGAATTTCCCAATGTCGGTCCACTGCCGACTCCAGGCATTTTCCCGGAGGCTGGGTCGGGCATGGAATGGCTACCCATCTGCAAGCAGTGAGGAGCTTGTAAGGACACTTACAAGGCCTATTTAGGCCATTGACCAGAGGCCAATTGGAATCTTCCAGTTAGCCTGTGTATCTCCCTTAGTGTTGGGAGGACAGCAGATGCCTAGAAGTGACAAACAAGGGGACAGTGCTCCAGAAACATAAAGGCCCCACCACAGTTGCCATATCTACCTGGCCACAGCTGCAGTCACAGGCTGCTGTGTGAAGGGGTTTCCCCTCCATAATGGTGTTCTGCTAGCAGTGATATCTTCTTTACTTCACTGTCAATTTTTAATAAGGATGCGAGGGCGCTTCAAGATAGAGGTACCCTTTTTTCTCCCTTGACTGCAACAGCAGGCTGCAGCTCTTTCCATGCTGGGGTGCCTCATATTGATTTGGAAGCCTATTGCCACGATTCCTAACTGGAAAACAAACATGTCTTTTGGTCACCAATTGGCAGATACTGCACAAATCACTGACATAATGAGTAGCTGGAATCACTTTCAATCCTGACTCCAAACAGAAAATCCTGCCCCCTCTCCTGAGAGGCACTGTTTGATGCCTCAAAGCAAGCCACTTACCAGAGGTCGCCCAGGAGAATAGTGGATATGGATAAGATGGTGGTAGTGAGAGGAGAGTGAGAAGTTACAGAAAAGTATTGTGCTACAAATTTTCACATTGTATGTCAGATGGTTGTTCCTCTTTATTATGGCCTGTTTACTTTGACTACAAGATTGTATGCTGTTCTATTTGTAATCAAAGTAAACTGTGAAAACTTGGTGATCAACAGAATGGAAAATTATACACATTAAAAAAAGATTTTAAAGTATTTTGATTTGAATGATTACAGAAACTTCTTGGTCTTTGGTCTGAATTTATTGAATCATCTGAGGCCTTTGTCATACAGTTACAAAAGACCCATCCAGGTTGATATTCTCTTCAAATCACCTTAATTTTTTCTTGTGCTCTGCTTACCATGTTTATGTGAATTTGAGTATTCTTCTGATTCAGTTAACCCACTTAAAATAAACAGGATAATAGCTGCATTAAAATGGCAGACTATAGAATTGTAGGTAAATGTATTAATTAGTATATTACCAGAGCAAATTAAACCACCTTGCCGTGCGTGTACTATAAAGGATTAAAATATGTTGCATTGCTGAAACATTTTTTACTCGCACCACTAAGATACAAATTTAAACAAGAAAGAACATTTACGTCCTAGTCTTCTACATGACACCAGGTTAACAGCTTTCATTTGGTAGCAATAGTAGAAATATTCCTTTAACTACGCAATCAGTGGTAATATATTAGACAAAATATTGTAAATAGCACATGGGTGAAAAAATAACCAGCACACACGTATGGGTTAAGCCCGCGGGCCGTAGTTTGCCCACCCCTGGGTTAAGGTCTATTCCCAACCTCAGGAGTTCACCTGGAGTTCCTGAATCATTCAGCCTGAGCTCTACCACTTTATGTCATCTGATTGGGTCACTGCTCTCTGACTCATTCCCAGGTATTATTGTTGTGCTTATTTTCATGAATAATCTGAGTGTTGGTAAAGTAGAATGAGTAATATATAACATCAGTGACATTGTTTTGGAACACATAGCAAATTCAGCTGCTCTCTGGTTATCATGTTTTGACCCTTGAAAATAAAAATGCTGCATCATCGCAGCTTTGCCCCTGTTGGCCACAGTACAACTGATTACTAACAATTTATAAGGATCCCTGAACAGGTTAATGCAACACAGATCCTGATTCTAGTATGTTCAAAGGAAGAATACAAAACACCAGCTCATTTAATATTGATTTACATCACTCTATTCATATTCATTTGACTGAACATGATTTAAATTGTAGGGCTGCCAGGTTGTTCCAGACCAGAAACAAAGAACAATGGCATTTCCAGGCCTTCTCATTTTACCACTTACTTCTCAAAGAAAAGAATGCACTTTGTAACCAGCTCAATAACAATTTTTGATTGGCAGGTGGCATTTAATGCATCAACAATTACTTCTTTATTATTAATGTTTCGGTTGATATTTTTCAATTTTTTTCTCCGCGTTTAATCACATCAGTAAACTTGAAAATGCACGTCGTATGTAAGTATGTAATCCCTTGTGTATCTGTTCTATCAAGAGACAGACAGAATCGTGACATGCTGCAGTCCCTAATAACATACAACATATCCTTGATTATTGCTTAATTAGTCAAGATACCCACTGAAAAAGTTGGAAATTGCGAATGTGACTTGACATCTAGAAGTAATAATATAGTGGCGTATTTGGCCGTGTCTTTTGAAACTCTGCATCCTCCTTTCCTCAGGTGTCAAACTGGTTTGGCAATAAACGGATCAGGTACAAGAAGAACATTGGAAAGTTCCAAGAAGAAGCCAACCTATATGCTGCAAAAACCGCTGTAAACGCTGCACATGCTGTGGCAGCTGCTGTCCAAAACAGCCAAGCAAATTCTCCCACTACACCCACTTCCGGTAAGTGCAAAGGTTCTGTTGCACAGCGCACTACTTGTTGTTATTATGGTTAGCCATAAAGCAGCATAATTTTATCAGAACAAAAACTTTACTTTTTTAAAAAACAAACTGTTAAAATTATGTTACTGCTTATATTAAAAGGTGCCACGGTTTCCATGTTTAAGCCCCACCTCTAATTGCATTTGAGATTTAATTCAAAATTTTGTGGCGATTCTGAAAACATGGGTTTCTAATTTCTCAACAAGGTAAGTTCCATGGTGTCTTCATAGGCTGTTGCCCATTATAAAACCAGCAAGCATCACTTTAGAATTCACTGATTCAAACCTTGCAGGTTGTTATTTGACAGAACAGAGATTATTTAAAAAGGCATTCCTCATTCTGTAAAGACTCTGCACAGTTTTCTTAATGCTTTTCATGCGATGGAAGGCTTGCTGTTTCTTTTCTCGGTTTCCTTATTTCTGTTTCTTTCTTGTGTGCTCTTTCTTTTAAGAACTTTGGGGAGAGATTTAAAGCCCTCTGTGATTCAGGTGCCTGACTCTTTCCTTTCCAGGTTCTTCTGGTTCTTTTAACCTACCAAATTCTGGGGACATGTTCATGAACATGCAGAATCTGAATGGGGATTCTTACCAAGGGTCCCAAGTCGGAGCCAATGTGCAATCACAGGTAGGAAGAATGCCCAATATTAGGGCCTAGGTAGCAGAGTAGGGCGTAGAAATTAAAACTGCCTTACTCTGACCTATAGCCCAGTAAATATTCTGTACCTAAAGTACAGATTAATTAAATTATCCATTCCGCTGCTTTGATATTTATCATTATTGTTTTGAGTCCGTTATTTGTGATGTTCCGTGTTTGACTTTAAAACTATGTGAATGCAGTCGGCTCTGGCTTGAGCAATTAGGGTGGGGTGGGTGGAAAATTGGAGAATTTGATGATTGGTGTAAGCTTTTGCCATATTCATTCACAGCTTTCTTCTCATTTTTTTTTCATGCCTTATGTTTTTTTGAAACCTGTTTCTTTCAAAATAAGAATGATTCATTCTAGGAGTTTGAAGACTGTCAAAGTTTCTAATATTAATGGAGGCACTGGGAGAGGTTGGGTACCCACATTCACCAAATAAATGAAGCCAGTTTAGTTAAAAAGTGTTGAGAATTTTTTTCCCTCATTCAGACATTTAAGTGGACAAAAAGGCAGCAATTAAAATACAGAATAACTACATAAGTATTACTCTTAATGATGTTTTAATGTAAATGACATAAGGTGAGTACAGTACTAGTGTTTGTCCCGTAATTTAGTTATCGTTTATCAAAGAGTAGGCTATATTACAAGAAAACAGTGTAGTTTTTCACTGTTTGTCATCCTCAATGTGGTCATTTGTGTAAAAAGTGTCAGTAAGTGACTGCACTCTGTTAAGAGTGATCCATTAAATTGATACTGACAGACAGCATGCTGACTGGGCTGTAGAAAGCCTTTGCCTGTAATTTATTTATTGGGTGCAAAATAAAATTATAGGAACCCTTTGGCAGAAATTGCAGAATTCAGCACAGCTTAGCCTGACATCTTTAAAAAGCAAATTTTAACATAATGGGCAGTAGCTTAAAATATTTAAAATGAAATGACATATCCTAATATAATGAAGGCAGTGTGGCAGGCTTGCACATCTCAATCTACCAGATAATTTTCTGTAAGAAAAAGACAGCTCTGTTGCATCAAGTCTGACATGTTCCTTTTTGTTTGCTTTTGCTTCAGGTGGATTCCCTGCGTCATGTTATCAATCAGACGGGCGGATACAGTGATGGTCTTGGAGGGAATTCACTGTACAGTCCACACAGTTTGAGCGTAAGGAACACTTTTATTTCTGTGTCCGTAGAAGAAAACGAAAAGCTAAAGCCGTGCCAGTGTAAGCCATTATAGTTTCTTAATTTAGCTTTTGATGGCGAGAGGGTTACGTTATCCAGAATAAACAAAGCACTACTAAATTCTTTAGTGGAATGCCTCTAGAAAGATTTGATGGTTGTGATATGTGAGAAAATTCACTCTGTTTGTTTGCTAAAACAAAAATGCACAGTTTAAAAAAAAGATAGTAAACTTTTGTTTTATTAATTTAAAATCCGTGTAAAATACTCAGTGTTGGTATCATTGGTCAAAAGCTCTGGTTGAAAGATGGAATGTTAAATTGTCTTTGCCTGTAGCATTTTGGAGTCATGGATTTTATCTTTGTTGATGAGGCTTGATAAGGTGTCATGTAATAGTGCAGTGCATTATAGCACACTGGTCTGATATAGATGTTGAGATTTTTATTGTTTTCTTAAATGGAAAGGATATCATTTGGTGAATATCCCTGCAGGATCCTACCTCACCTGGTAAGGATCAGAATCTCAGTGTACTAAACTAACCCAAATTTGTTATTTTTTAAATCACATTGTCTTCATAGTGTTCCAGGAAAGCCTGCAGGGTCTAAATTGGATAGCTCTGGAAACAGGCATCGCGATTGTGATACACAATTAACCCATGCCCGTTGATTGCAATGCAGGGAGCATGCCAATCTCATGCTGTCTGCTAACGTGAATAATCTCTGCATTTAGCCAATAACTGGCATAGTTAATGCTGGCTGGAAGCAGGGGCCCAATTTTGTGAGTGGTTAGCACCACCTAAAGTTGGTCCTTCTTAACGCTAACCTCACCTCTTAAAGAGGAGATTCATTGTGGCTGAAGAAGGTGCTAGGAGTCACGATTGAAGAGAATGTGTCCTAGAGAGACTGAGAAATGGCATAACATGAAAGAACGCAAACTCCAAGCTTTTTAGATGCTACAGTAGATATATTGGGAGACTGATTGTGCTCTTTATTTGCTTGGGCAAAGATAACCCTCCCATCATTTAGTTGGGAGGCAATGGGTACATTTAGCCATGGAGGCCAATGCCCAGAGCCAAGCCCCAAAGATCTGGGAGCAAATAGGTTTGGTGGCCTCTGCAGCCAAGGTCAGTGAATGAATCTTCACACACACTATTCTCCAGAGCTCGCCTCAGCCACAGCTCAGGTTGCCACACTCCATCACTCACCAAGCAGCAATCTTCATCAATCAGACCTCATGGCTAAAATTCATATACTTCACCATGCCCTTACAAGTCTCATACCACATCTCACAGCTTACGCACACTCCCAGCTATTCAACCACAACAGCCACATCAGACAAATAACATTCATTGACACACTTTACTCTCTCTTGCAGGGCAAGGTAGCACACAACCTGAGGAAGCAGGAACTAACCAGAGGTGGACAGGTGTACTTCTTTGTCCTGACCACCATAGAGATAGCGCTGGCCATTGTTAGAACAATGATTGCTGAGGCCATGGTTAGTGGCAGCCTTGAAACCATCATAGTTGGTGGTATCCTTATCCCTAATTTTAACATTACCCTTATGTCTTTTTCCTTTTAGATACTCAGCAGGTGCAACCTTCCAGGTCAAAAAGAGAGTGATGATGAAGACACAGCACTGTCACTTAATTTCACATACATCTACCAACTCAGATACTGACACCATGGGATGGATTCTCCGCCCCGCTGTGCCACATTTCTCTTTCACCCCGATGGCGGGATGCTCCGTTACACCGACTGGTCAATAGGGTTTCCCATTGTGGGGCGGCCCCACGTTGTCGGGAAACTCCCGGGTTGCCGGCAAAACGGAGCATCCCGCTGGTGGAGAATCCAGCCCCATGTATTTCTTATGGGACAAATTAACGGTGGAATCTGCATTTGGTGAGACACCGGGCACAAGTAAATTGCAGCCAGGGCAGTGGGCAAAGATGGCACAGGAACCAGCCTGCCAGAGGGCAAGGTAGGTTCCGTTGCATAGAATTCTGATCAGGTCTTCTTGGGGTAGCCTACGGAAGAATGCTGTAGAGTAGTGTTTCCATGCAGCGTATGTGTGCATGGATTACGCACCAGAGTCATTAGCCATGCTGTCAGCAGTTAATCTTTGTTAGCCAGTAGCCACCCTTTGGTTTGCCTTCTGCAGAATGAAGGCATCATCAGTGCTAGCCATTGACCTGCGTAATTCGCTACATATGGTCAAACACCAGCTGGACATTAAGGAAGTGGAATCCCTTTCATTTTCGGTCAAGGACAGAAAGTTGGCATGCGAAGCCTGCAAAGCGTTGGGCATGCAGTCAGTGGCACCCTGCACCATGGGGAATCTACTACCATAGCAAAGATATGTGCTCATTCTGCCTGCTTGTCCCTGGCAAGTGAGAATGAAGAGTCGTTAGCACTTTATCAATTCCTTACACAAAACTCTACAGCAAACCAAAATCATGCAAATATCTCTAGCTCTCGCCTGGAAGGAGCAAAATGCATAAACCCTCATTGCTGTTGTCACCTTCACAACCACTAGCAATGTGGTCCTAGCCTTGTTCTGAGGCTCTGGAATTGCAGTTCCAGCAACTGGCAGATTTCAGTCTGAATATCCTTCCTGAAGTGCAGGCATCTCAGGCATTGTTCTTTACTGAAGTTCAGGTCTGAAAATTGCTCCATGCTAATACTGCCGGATATGGAATCATAGCAACAGCCAAAATAAATTAACCAGGAACTAACCTGTATCACTGTAAGCAATCACTATGACTATCTAGTTCTACTTCTATAACATCGCCCATCTTTGCCTTGTTGCAACTCATCTGTTGCTGAAATACTTATTCATGCCTTTATTACCTCTGGGCTTGACTATTCTAACACATCCTAGCTGGTCTCTCACATTCTACCCGTCATAAACTTGAAGTCATCCTAAACTCTTGCCAGTACCTTAACTCGCACCAAGTACCATTCACCTCTCACCCCTATGCTCACTGTCTTACATTGCATCCTGGTCAAGCAATGACTTGATTTTATAATTATCACTCTGTTTTCAAACTCCTCCATGATCCCCATAATCTCCCCCACAACTCTCCAAGATATCAGTCCTCATCTAATACTGGGCTCTGAAGGATCTCCAATTTAAACCAATTTGCCTTTGGTAGACATGCCTTCAACTGCCTGAGCTGTATCCTTCCCTATGTCTTGCCACCGCTCTTCATCACTTTCTTCCTTTACTCCACTCATTGTAATCTACCTCATTGACCAAGGTTTTGATCATTTGATCTAATATCTCCTTATGTGGCTCATGATTTATTTTATAATGCTCCTGTGAAGTGCTCGAGGATGTTTTATTACATTGAAGGCCCTATACAAATATAAGTTGTTGTTGTAGTTGGATTCCTTTATATAGCACAAGTGGGATGGAGTTGCGGGCTCTTGCCTGCTGTTGAACATGTATCCAGCAATGTGACGTTAAGAGGGGATGTTGACTGGGGTGTTGAGCCCCAAAATGGCACCACTGACATTGTATGTCATTTGAAGCTCTGAGGGCATGCAGAGTCCGATAGACACCGACAAGCCCACGTTTTCACCCAGCCTGTCCAAATATAGCTACTCTAGAAGGACATCTACTATTTGCAAGTTTGCAGATCTGGTAAATACGAAAGGTGAAAATTGAACAATACATCTTAAATTTGGAAATATTGATGTTAAGGATGTTTCACAAGACAAAAAGATGTATGTTATACAATGTAAACAAGGATAGGTAACACTTTGCTGACTATTTGCCAGTTTTATACATTGACAAATAAAATATTTTATCGACAGTATGCATGACTGCTATAGGTTATAGTTTTACAATAATGCAGATGGATTGCTTTGGTAATTAGCCGCATTGTAAATAAACCATTATTAGCATACGCTAACCTTTTTTTTACTGCTGATGTTTGGCGATGGGAGGCTTGAGCAAAGGCTAGTCTTCGCCGCAAGCACTCAAAGTCAATGTGGCTCACATTGGCCCCTACAGAAAGGGCTGCCCCGTCACTTCCACTCAATGTTCCTCAACTCAAGAGGCCTGCGCCTTCCCTCTTCTTGACTGACATAAAAATATGTAGCGACAAGCTGTCTGCCACAGCAGAAATTTGATCAGACATTGATTTCAACAATTGCCTCTACAGGCCAAGACATAAGGAGAACTCATTTCTCGGATCTCTCATTCCTGATGCAAAACAAATGTATAGAGCACCAGTGGTTTATGTAGGAATACAGTGGTGTCACCAAGTTCAAAATTCACATTTAATTTACACTTAATGAGATCAACAAAACAGACTCCTGCATGTGGGCCAGAGATGTCCATCTTGTTCTGCTTGTTCCTGCTGCTGGCAAACTAAATATGTACAAGTTGAAATGAGGGCTTGAAGCTAAGTGAATAAATGAGATATTTGTCAACAGTAATTGGCATCCTGCAAGTGCCATGTTAATTTTTAATTGTTGGTTGAATAGTAATGCTAGGGAGAAATAGGGAGATGCTTTCAGATCGTCTGACAAAGAATTGCCTCCGAACCCCAATGATGTCATATGACGTCACTCTTTCTATGGGCTAATTTCCTGTGAAATGCCACCAAAACATATATCTTACTTTGACCACTTGTCTTTTAGTATGACACTAATGTAAACATGTCTTTACATTGCTGACTATTGCTCTTTATTTTTAACCCTTTTCTTGTTCTGGTTGTTATCTTCATCTGAAAATCCAGAATTTAAGCTTTGGCATCTTTTGGATTCTGGCCATATTTAGCTGCTGACTTAGAAGAAACTTATTTTTCAGCTTTTATTTCCTATTGAAAGAATTATCCATTCAATCCTTTGTCAGGAGCTCAGGAAGGAATTCTGCAACATTGTTTACTATGTTCTTTTAATTTCAATTTGTTTTTTTTCAGAATGGTGCAGGTTTTGTACAGTTGTTCTTCACTTGCTAATGATATTGTTGAAATAACAGACGTCACAGCACACATTTTGTAATTCCAGCTAAAAATGGTGGATTGTGTAATCTGACCACACAAGGCCTCACAGCAGAAATATTTCAACTGAAAGAACTGAATCCAGTGGGTACTGAGTTAGGATTATAATTTCAGTTCACTTAAGAAAATCATTCAATTATCAGGTATTCAGTTAGCAGAGTTGAATGGATTATCAGTTTGTACAAAACACATTAGCTTGGTTTCATTTGCAAGGGACGGCTTTCAATATTTGCCTTGTTTCTGCCAGATCTCTTTATGTCAGTAGAAATCCCTCCTTATATGAGACAACGTATGATCTGTTCAATGTTTGTGAGCCTGCAGGAGTTAAAACTATTGGTATCCACAGACTGATGACTCAGAACCTTAAAAACATTGTTTTAAAATCGGGACCTCTAAGGAGTGCTAGTTTCTAAATCTAAATAATGTTGTCTGCGCAAAATGTGGACATTTTTCAGGAGATTGAGTCTGACAGCAGTTAAATTCAATCAGGGCTTGAATTTAATACTGGCTGCCTAGCAAATTGCTCATGGATTTTTCAGTTTTGCTAGTCAGTATTCTAAACACTAGCAAGATTTTCCTAATGAGCTCCACAGAGCAGTGTCCCAGCTTCCCAGGATTCACTTTTCATTTTGTCATCCTGATCATCAGTCTTGCTTTGATTCTGATCAGTTTCGCTAGTGGAAGAAAAAATTTGCTAGTGACAGTCATAGCCACTAGCAAAACTGGGCTGTCTATGAAAAAAAGAAACTCCAGCCCTCTAGGCTAGATCTTATTTATGTCTAATAAATTGTGCTTTTTGTGACAAATTTACATAATAACATTTTTGTGTGTGTTTATAGTATATGTTTCGAGTGTGTTTATTTTGTGTTCTTGCATAAACACATATAGATAGTTTTTTTATATATAATGTGTGAGTTTTTTATATACAATGTGTGCGGATTTAGAAGGATAGAAAAAGACAAATCAGAAAATAGAGGGTACAGATTGAACTGGAAGGTTTAAATCTTTGAATTTGTCTGAACCATAGAGTTTGTAACTGATCATCACATTGATGAATGTTCGTTCCCACTTAGCCAACAGGAAAAATCGCTGTGCCCTCCTGGCTGGAGATGGTGCACAGTGCAAAATAGTACCAATGAAGAGGAAATTAAAATAAAAAAAACATTGAGCCATCAGTTTGAAATTGATGGTGTTTCACAGATGGATCCATACTGATAGATCCAGACACAATGCTGCACTCACAGTCAGGATCCCTTAGATTGAATTCTAACCTTGACAAACTGCACCCCTTAAATTCGTTCTTGTATTGGCGTTTATATAGGGAATCACCCTGGCTCCCACAGAATTTGGGATTCTCTTTCTTCCAGCCCATACATTTCTCTTATTTCCTCCCATTCCACTGTCAGTGCAAAGTTACATCAGAATGGTACCGGTTTAATCACCCTCTGATTCTTTTGGCTTCCTGTGACAGCTCCGTTTATTAGCTCCTGTCAGACAGTGTGGCCGAGTTTAGGAACCTATGTGAGCAAGCTTTGGCCAAAAGTATATGAGAAAGATGCATTTTAGCAGTAAATTAAGAATTAAGTGACAAGCTGTAAAATATTAACACGCCAAAATCATGATGTGTTGGAATAATAACATTCTGTGCTGTCTGGGTGATGAGTTGCCAGCCAGTCACTATGAGTGCTGGAGTCTGAGAGGGTGAGACATCAGCAGAGGAGTTTAATAAGCAGGAGGCACTGGGACAAAGGCTGCTTGGACGTACAACATGGAGCTAAAACAGCTGCATATACATGAAGATATGATGCTGAATAAAGGTTGACTGAGCAAGATGGCACTGCATTAACAGAAAGACACAAGGCAAGGTGCTTGGTGAGGGGCTGAATGAAGGTGAAACAGTGGAGATTGTTGAGGGCAAGTCTTTTTTTTGCACATAAGGTGCACAGCCAGCTGGCCCTGGGACGCACCACTTACTCTCTTCTGATAGGAAATAGATCGTGACTTAGAACAAATTTTTTTGTAAGTAGCTAAAAACACAGGGAACATATTCATATGTTTCATTTTGACAATATATTTTATTGTCTCTTGTTTTGAATTCTTCTGTTCAGAAGTGGGCAGGCAACCTACTCTGATGTCTGTGACAACCTTCAGCCAGCTCATTGATGCACAAGGCCAACCAAGATGACTGACCCCGCTCTCATTCTTCCATTCTTGCCACTGTGATTGTACCAGAGTTGAATTTGGTATTTGGCCACATGCATGGCCAAGATCACAAATTTGCCCTGTAGTAGCAAATCGTGAATACAAACTCTTGTCTGCTGCTGCAGCATGGCAGAGGTCATCATTGTGCTATGAATTTGCAGGAAATTCCCAAGAAAATCTTTTGGGGATTTGACAATGTTAAAGTGCTCATTCAAAAGAGAGGCATTTTGCTGAAACTTTTAATCCTGGGTTTATCAGGACAAATGCAAGAATGTCCAATTTCAAATGATCACAACAATTTATACGACAGAAAAGGATGCTGATTGGTTGGCAAGTTGATTCTGAGTCGCTTCGGCATTGCCATGGAGAAAGCAATAGGGAAAGCTCTGCAAGCTCCTGGACAATTCAAAAAAAGGCACAAGGCTTAAACATATTCCATTTGTTTACAGAGAATAGGGCCTGTGTAAGAATGTATGGCGCTGCTAGCAAACTTAAATGAGCCACGTTAGAAGCTTGACTGATTTTCTTACATTAGTATTGTTATTAGTGGGCTCACGATTGTTGAACGAGTGTTGCCCAATCGCAGAATCACACCTAAGAACAGACATTTTGATTTGGGTTTCGCAAGCACAGGCTGGTTGGGTACATTCTGTATTCTGGCTCAAATGAAAAATCGACGGAACATGCTATTTTAGTCAATCAGTTAATCATTGGGACATTCAGCCTACATACCTGACATCGCATTGGCACTGAAATTCACACAGCATGCTGCTCATTTGGGTGGTTGTCAGACCGTCTTTTTGGACTGATGACAGCATCCTGTTAATGAAAAAACTGCTTGGTAGCCACTGCATAGTAATGGCTTACATAACCTGTTTTTAGATTTTTGAGGTACTTTGCCTTTCCAAGGTAATTTGTTGTAGACAGGACACTTTTCAGGTCTGAAAGTGGCACCTTAGGCCCATTTGCGAGTTTGCATGATACACAGCGAATAATGATCCAATCAGTATAGCCATTGTCCTGTGGGATTGCTGCAGTTTGTGCCTCTTACATGTTTTGTTATTTAATATGCTAACTAACACACCTGGACCATGAGTATCAAAATAGTCATCCCGTAAAGGATTTTGGATGGCATTCTACCGCTTATGCTAGTTGAGACCTTTGGCGGATTAAATTCTTGCAATCCCGATTGTTTTCACTGGATGAAAACCATCACCAAATCGACGTTGAAAGGAACACTACATGACACACTGTTTAATGCACTGTTGCTTCACAGCGCCAGGGACCCGGGTTCGATACCCCAGTTCCCCGCCTTCCCTGATGCTCCGCCTTCTCCAGGAGGAATTACCAACGGAGAGGTTCACTTGTAGTTTTTCAAATCGGGACACAGGTGGCATGTCTGCTGAGGGTGCGGGGGTGGGGGGGGTATAAACAGTGTCCAACGTCGCTATAGTGTGCTGACAATTGTGCCACTGGTCGGGGGACAACAGCTAGGGCTGGGGTGGGTAGCAGGGGCCAGCTAGGAGGTCGGCCTTGGGGTTGGGGTGACTGGGCACAGACCGCCATTGCTGCAGCTTGTAAGGTAGCCATGCACTGTGCATGCCACTGACTGCCCACTGGGAACTTAGCGCCATGTGTCGTATGGTGCCCCCCCTCTCCCCAGGCCACCCCCCTTGGTACCCTCAGGTCCCAGCCGACCGATCTACGGGATGGACGTGCTCCAGTGTAACCAGCGGCATCATCTTTGCTGGGATGAGGGTCGGAATACATTGGAATTGCACGAGTTCTGGTGCCAGTGCTAGCCCATTAATGGGACCTGAATCGCTCTGGGACAGGCACCGCTTTCGTACACGTAGAACACTCGCGATTCATCCCAGCGTCAGCACTTAAAGTCTCCCAAACAGAGAATTCTCCCCTAAAGTTTTCTGCCCTAATAGTTCCTGGCAGAGAAACTCAGATCTGGCCTGAGTTCCTCTGTGCTTCTAATAAAAAGATCCAAGCCTTTTCTAGGGAAATGTAGTCAGTCCCAAACAGAATCAACTGTATTCTCTGTGAGGGGCGATTACTGACTGCAAAAATCCCACTTCTATTTGTTACCATGTGTGATATGCACCATAACTTCGAGATCAATATTTCAGGGGAAAATATGTATTATATTTGAAAAATCATGGTACAGTATATGAGTTTATATGAAAATGAATTTATTAATGACTATAAATTAATCATTTTTTTGTCTGGATGCTCCTTGAATTTCAGCGTAAACAGTGTGTTACTGTATTTCACCAACAGGCCTGATACTAACTGCAGTAAACTATTTATGTCTTCTAGGCTAATGGAGGATGGCAAGATGCAACCACTCCATCTTCTGTGACTTCACCAACAGAAGGACCTGGAAGTGTGCACTCTGATACCTCTAACTGATCTCCTAGCAACATCCATTCCCTGAGCCAATAGGCCTTGATTAGCACTGACCAGTAGGAGAAGAAAAGTGGATTTTCTGTAGCCCAGTCACCTGCTGCTTTACTGTAAAACCCTGCTCTTTAGTGGAAAAAGTAAATAAAACACAGTTCATATTTAAGAACAGAAACACATAGGTTCTCATTGAAAATACCATATGAATTCCATAATATATGGCACAATCTTACCTTACTCAGTTAATGGTTGAGGCAAGGACCTAAACAGTCCTAGTGCTTTCTGACTTAAAATGAAACAAAAAGTCATTGTATAATGGGAATGCACAAAGGGTGAAAACATGTTTTTGAAGATTTATATGTGCGAGATGTTATTGTGAAGCTTCTTGACCTTTTGAGGTATGAATGCATGTTTCAATTTGACTGCAAGACACAAGAATGCTGGTGCCGAGGCAGACAGTCATAAATTAATGAAGTTAGTGAAGCTAAACTCTTATTACTTCTTAAAACTATTGTAGCAAGATATCTAGAACTGATAGCTTGCTTAGAACAACAAAACGTTACATGATATCAGAATCTTGATCAAATTTCCTTTATCACAACTAGTATAAAGACTCACTTGGAAGAATCGGGTGAGCTGCTTTATTGCCCCATGTATAAATTACCAGTGCGTTGCCAAGAACTGATATTGTTATTCCTGAGACTTGCTATTATAACAGTGCTATTTACAATCATTTCTTTTGTTAACACACTAATTCATTGCCAGTCTTAGTAATGTTTTGTTTCTGAATTCATGCTAGCTGAAGTCTGGGTTTTACAGTACTAGCTGGGTGCAGCATTCATAATTTTTCAGATTTGCTACTTCAACCTATCTGTGGCAGGAAATGGCAAGGTTCACACGGAGTGTTGTAAATAATGTAGGTAAAGAGTATTTATACATCTCACCAATCAAGACACAGCTTTATTACCTCATGCAAACTCATATGAACCAATAGAATTTCAACATGTTCTGTAGCTTAGAGTGCTCACTTACTACCTCTGAACAATATTCACACAGTAGTTTGTCTTTCTTACTTTTTTTGCATCTTGTAATTAACTCTTTATTTCCTTTCATGTAATCTAATGTACATTGTATCTTTTAAGAAATCAGGGTTGCTCTAGCAACTTTTAAAAAAAAATATCCTAAAGTGGAAGTTTTGGTTATCATCTTAAACACAAAACAGTTCAACTGTTGTAAATACTGATGATCATTTTGAATGTTGGTCATGTCATTACTAAACCACGCAAAAAAATTGTAATGCATACAGAATTCAGTATTCAGTACTGTATATTTCACCCTGTGTAACGGGGAGCCCCTCCTTTCTCCCTTTTTTGTATTGTATGCAATTCTGAAACTGATTGAGTCATGGAAATAATTTGTGGCAGTGATATAATGTATTAAAAAGTTTCGTGTTACTTTCTAACTGGACTACACCCTGGATTGAGAAGTCTTCCTTGTGGTAGTTAAATGTAGTTGAAATCTTAAATAAACTTTTTGCTTTCATGATGCAATGAGCTCGCAGTCTTCATTTGAAAAAGAAAATGGATCCACTCCGAGGGAGGTATTCACCAGTCTTTTTATAAAATGTAATGGAGAAAACCTCAGGATGTATGTTAGAAATATGAAATCCAGTGGACACCAATGAACAACCAACAGTTGGATGAAGAATGAAGTATATTTGTCGTTGAATGGGCAACACTGGCATTTGTGACTGCTGGGACTGGGTCATCTCCCAGTAGGACTATGTACATGCCAGTTAGTGCACATTATGCCAGTTAGTGCAGATGATTTGTGCCTTGGTTTAGGCATGGCCATTACAGGAATTAATAGATTAATAAAACAATTCATAACAGAAATCTGGCCAAATTCAAACTGCCAGATGTGGACTACTAATTGCACCAACTGGTACTTCTCTTGCATTACCTTCTTGTACAGTATCTATAGTCTTATAAGAAACTAATGGAGATGTAATGTACACCCTATATCATTTTATGGTTATTTACTAAAATAGCTGTTTCAATCCTCAGATGGCTTCTGTGAAAAGAGGCCAATCCTTTTTGACCAAAAATTTACATCAAATAATTTCAAACAAAGTAATAGTATTAAAAAAGATCTGAGGGTTTCTTGCAGGCTATAGAGTCTTTATCAATATAATAACAACCAGAGTCAGTTCCTTGTTATTGGAATTTACATTAGTCTGTCTTTTAGCCTTATCTACATGCTGCTGCTTAGCAATATAATTCAAAAACATAGAGGGAGCTATTAAATCAACCCCGCCCCACCAGTGACATAACAGGATTGTAGGGAGCTCTATTAGAATACATTTAAATCTAATTATCACGCCTCTATGCATGATACTCCATCTCCCCTCCACCCGTCACAGTATCCATTTAGGCCATATGACTGGTTTGCCAGCACGTGACCTGGTGAGCAGTCAAGCTGGAGGAGCTCAGGTGAGTGCATCACTCAAGGGGCAGAGGGTCATGACCAGGCAGTGCCCTGGCACTGACTGGACACTGCTCCCAGCAGTGCCCCGGGGGATGCTCTATTTTTACTTTTATGCACATTGGCAACCTTTAAAAATGGCACCCGATTTTAAAAAAAAACAAAGTTATTGGTGAGGTGGGCTCCACTGGTGTGATGTGGGACCCACCATTTTGATTTTTTTCCCCTTAAGTGTAAGCAATACAGCGAAGAAAGTTGCTGTTGGAGCCGGCGGCTTCAACGTTTTCCCCACCTGCTGCGACACTGCCTCAAAAAGGAAAAATTGCATCATAAGCTTTTGCCTACCTTTGCCACTGATTCCATACCCAAACCTTGGCCACCATCAGAGGTTGAAGCAGATTGTTCACAACTTTCGCACCTTACTCAATGCCTATGTTTTCCATCACAAATACTGCTTACTTCCACTTCCGTAACCTGGTCCACCTATGCACCATCTTAGCTAATATGCTGCTGAAAACCTCACCCATGTCTTTGTCATCCTCAAATTTTACTATGAAAATTATCTTTTGGCTGTCATCCTATCCTGCAAACTCAATAAACTTCACTTCATACTCTGTTGCCTATATCCTTTACACATATATTTGTGTTCAACTATCTTTCCTGTCTTTGATGACCTACATTGACTCCGGGTCTCCTAATGCCTCCTAATAAAATAGCTCATACTCATGTTTAAATTGCCAATGGTTATTCCCCATATCTCTGTGAATCACTCGAGCCCTGCGACTTCTGCTGCCCTCCCCCCACCTGTCCCCAACATTGTTGGCCACACCTTCATCTGTCTTGACTCACATTCTGGAACTCCATCTCCAAATCTCTCCACGAACCTCTGAATACCCATCACCGACCAAGCTTTTGGACACCACTTCGAACAGCTTCTTCTTAGGATTGGCATCCATTTATTTTGTCTGATTATACTTCTATGAATCTCTTTGGATTTGTTTCTGTATTATTATCTCTTTGGATGCAAGTTATTTCTTGAAAAAATGGGTGAAGCAGCATTTAGATTATAACCATTCTATAACTGGATGTTATGGATTTTTGTGTGGTCGCAAGCTTCTGTGAGGTAGGGGAGATTTGCCAGTTGCTTTCTCCTGTTTCTCCCACTTCAAAGTACTTTATGTTATAACCTAGCATAGTCCATTGTTGCACATGTCAGAGATGAGAATATGTCCTTTGGTTAGCGCATAAACACTATGCATCAGGGCTGAGGTGTACAATCTTTGATATCTTTTCAGTGAGAGCATATGGTGCTCTGCAAGATTTGCAACTCATTAGAGATAAATGTGCCCTGGCCAAAATTGCAGTCAGACCTAATTTTAGATTCTCATGCTGTGATTGCTGTTTCGCTTGTAGACTTTCACCCACTTCTTAATTTTAAAAAGGGATGTGCAGCATTTACGCTTACTGCAGGCCCATCTGTTGTGAGGAATGTAATCTGACCTTTGCTGAAAGGATTTTCTTTGAGCAATTACATCCTAATAGTGAAAAATAATGAGCCCCATGATGCAGGTATGATGGTCTACAGCTCAGGACACAAAATAAATTCAATCAGATCCAATAGCATTAGGCTATTGTTCGCGCATGCTAAAACATGACAGAGCTTTGTAGTTTGGGTACACATTTAGTTTATTGTAGTAAGATTGTTCCATGAACATGCTTTCTGAACAAGATTTGTGGATTTGACGTGAACCCACAGCTGTACCTAGAACTTAGTCTAGGTCTGTGAGATAAATGAACAACAGTAAAATCAGTACTAAGAGCCCCTACTACTTTTAAAGGAATTCTTGCCTTGAAACAGAGTAAATGTTCAGGTTCAGCTCGCGAGCGTAAACGGTATTTTCTGAGTTTCAGAATAGAAGATTCCACATAAAAGTAAAATCACTATAAAATATTTACTTAATGTAGCTAATTACAAATGCCATATGATTAAATATCTCTATTGTATTTTTCCCATCCTTGGTTTATTCCTTACGATGCCAACAAGCAGGATTTTGTGAAGCCATATAAGGAGAGTTCTGCACAGTAAGTCTGCTCCCAGGTTATGTCAGGATGGATTTTGTTCTTGCCAGTTGTTTTCCTGGCCTGAAGGCTTTTATTATTAGCCAGTATGCAGATGCTGCATGGGTTCCCTCTGATACATAGCCCAAGTGATCACTCTTTGGGAATGAGCATTGACAATGAATGTCAGCAGGCGTGTTTGCGCATGGGTTGATCACAGCTAAGACCAACCTTGTTTTCCGTCAATTGCTGCACTTTCAGCTGGGTATTGATCAGGAACCCTGACCGATGTTTCCCATCCTTATCCCAGGAGCTGTGGTAGCATGGGCGGGGTGGGGGTACCTCCTTGCCTTTCCCCTGCCTGATGCAGAATGACGCCCCTCAAGCTATACAACCCCTTGTCCAACCAGATGTCTATGGCCTGATGGACTATGGCGGTACGCATTGACATTGAAACTAGCCAGCGTGTATAGGCTGGGCAGCAAAATCTGGTACAATGATTAAAGCCGTGGTTTGGCCTTGTTATTTTCATTTAAAATGGATTATAACTCTTGGAAAAAAAAACTAAATGACATCCTCTTAAAAATAATGAAACTGATCCACTGTGAGAAAAGGTTATTGTGATTTGCAACTATTATTCAGTGTATCCAAAGAACAATGAGGCCTTTGTTTGGATTCATGTTTCAAAAGTGGCTAAGCTGTGAACCCTAATTTACAAGATAAGATCTGAATAGTATTTTGTGTCTGATTAACTCATTAAACAGGTTACTTGATCAGGCTGGTCCATAAGTATAAAATGAAGTTCTATGCATAAAAAGTTGTGCACGCCCGCTTGATATTTATAGTCTAAAATTTTACATCTGGGAAGGAACGACACAGCTCCCTACTCTGATGCAGGTTGTCATAGAATCATACGGTGCAGAAGGAGGCCATTCGGCCCATCGAGTCTGTACGTCCTTCTCTTCAGATTCTATTTGGGTGGATGCATTGAGATTTATCCCAGTGACTAATAGACTTCATAGAATTTTTTTTACAGTACAGGAGGAGGTCATTCGGCCCATCGAGTCTGCACCGACCCTTGGAAAGAGCACCTTACTTAAGCCCACACCTCCACCTTATCCCCATAATCCAGTAACCTTACCTGACCTTTTTGGACACTAAGGGCAATTTAGCATGTCCAGTCCACCTAACCTGCACATCTTTGGACTGTGGGAGGAAATTGGAGCACCCGGAGGAAACCCACGCAGACACAGGAAGAACATGCAGACTCCGCACAGACAGTGACCCAAGCTGGGAATTGAACCTGGTACCTGGGAGCTGTGAAGCAACAGTGCTAACCACTATGCTACCGTGCCACCAGTTACCGCTTTACACTGTTAAAGGAGAGAATCATAGAGAGGGGGACCATTCGGCCCATCGCGTCTGGACTGGAAACCTCGACTGGCAGAAACATTATCTTGCACTGGATGACAAAGACCCTGCTTGAGTGTGAAAAAGATCCCTTGGCAATTAGGATGACTCTTTACCTTGGTCAAGATTCTTCGTTCAGTGGAGAGGCTAACAGTGTCACTTCACCCCACCAAGATAAACCATGGTATATGACTGAGAAACCCAAGTGGCGTAAACTTGGTCTCAATGTTAACACTCTGTGAGATCCCGAGAACAACTATTTGACAGCCAACAAAATTGTGTTGGTAATCTCATACAGCTGTTGTTGCAGCCGGTGAATGGGATCTGCATCAGGGGCATTTGATCTTGAACCAGCTACAGCTAGTGCCCAGCTCCCCCCGCCCCCCGCCCCATACCCCCCCCCCCCCCCAAACCCCTGTACCAACTCAGTGATCCTGTCTCTTCTTGATCTTTCGTGGCCAAGTGCTGCATCTAGGTCCGCCCTCCCAGGATGCACATCAGAGGTGGAGGCAGCCTGCTCCTTTCCACGCCCTGTGAGCCTTTGGTGCCCTTGACGGGCGTCCACTGGAGGGCCTAGAACCGGAGGGTCCCGGCCGACTGACCCGTGTCACAGGCATCGCCGTGCCACCCTGTTCTGCCCGCTGCCCTGGAGATGCACCAGTTTCGGGAGGGGGGATTTGGAACAACTGGAAACTGCTGTAGTCTCCTTGGTGGCTGGCCCTAGGTTGGCCTCCAGCGCTTCCTTCTCTCTGATGGTGCCTGTAGGGCCCTGGGGTCTCCCTAGAATACAGGGGCAGCTGGAGTGAGCTGCAGAGGCCTCTGTGTCTTCTGGCAATGTTCGTCAATGACTGAGCCACGCTCTGCAGTGCCCCGGTCATGTCCACGTGCATCTGGGACATGTCCCTCAGCGACTAGGACATGATGTCGAGGCCCTCAGCCATGGTCGTCACAGGCTGAGCAATGCCTTGGACACCACCACTCAAAGCACTGACTTAGTGCTCCAGGCTCTCCATTGCAGTCGCTACCCTAGCAGTGTTGGCAGAATGGAGGTGGAAAGGAGGGGATTGTGGACGGGAGGAAGGAGGGAATGGGGCAATGGCAGGGGATGGAGGAGAATGGGGAGGAGGGAGTGAGCAGATAGACAAAGCCTCGTCCTATGAGGACATTGAGGATGAAAGCCTCTCTGGTCCTCCAGGCCTGTCCTCCATTGTCCAGCACCACCTGGGCTCATAGCCTCTGGGACTTCTCCAATCGACCATGCACATGCCAGAATGTTGCTAACATCCTCTCCTCAATCTCACTGTATCAGCTCTGGGCTAACCTTGTTCAGTGGCTTGGCATCTGACTAGGAAACAGCAGAGTCCTGGGATCCAGCAGACCTCCAACTACTAATTCCCTTGGATGTTCCTGCCTCCTGCATCAGCAACTGTGTGGTGCTCACCATATTGCGCCCCCGAAGCCTGTCCACTGATGTTGCCCATCTGCGCTGGTGGAAGCTGTGATACCTCGATGGTGGTCTCCTAGGGGTTCTCCTCTGAGGTAGTCTCTTGGGTGGTGAGGGGGAGTGACTCCGGATGGCCCGGTGCCATCAGATGGAGATCCTTCAAGAAAATGGATACGTGGACAGTGAGAGGGAAGGATAATGTTGTCTGACAGGAACAACTCACTTGACACAGGTCATCTGGACGAAGGGGCAGTGGATCCTCACCTGCTGTGAAGGCCAATCTCGCTGTCGATGATGGCTCCCTCCTCGGTCAACCCCGCAATCTCCAGGGCCCTTTCCTCATAGGGGTGAGGACTCGAATCTCTGGCACTCTGCACCCCATCCTGGCCCTTTCCCACTTATAATGGACTATATTATGCAGGGACAAAGAGGGGGCTTTGTGAGCCGCAGGCTTTATGGATCGGGGGTCTATTGCAGATGGCATGAAGGGGTTGTGCTGGTTGGTACCGTGAGGAACAAGCACAAAGGTCAGATGTAGGGAGGGTGTCAGGTGTCAGCCAATCATTTGTGTGTGTGAGGGGGGCGAAAGTTGGGATTTTGCAGAGTGGCAAGGCGGATCTGATGCCAGGAGAGAGATAGTAACTTACCCTTGCAGCTCGGTGGAGACCATTGGTCCTCTTCCCACATTGACACTGGTCCTCCTGGTCATTCTACTGATAGCCGCTGCCATTGCCTCCCAGGCGACGTTGGTGGCCCTGCTGCTTGCCCTCCAACCCCCTCAGAGGAACAGGAAGCCCTGTCTCTGATACACAGCGTCTCTGATTCACAGCGTCTCTGATTCACAGCATCAAGAAGCCTGTCCAGGTTGGCATCACAAAAGCGAGAAGCAGATATGCGTGTTGCCATGCTTGTGTGTTGACTGGGAGTGAGTAGTGAGGGAGCGTTTAAAAACAAACTCCCCCCTGTTAGCGGCGAGATGCTGATGCACGAGTCTAGCGAATCAGCCAGCAATGTCGAGAGGCCCGTGGGGGATCATTTTTGGCATTAAGTGTCGTTAAATACCGGCTGAAATCTCGACAACGTGGCCGTCGAGAAAGACCCCACCAATCGTGCCCAAAATGACACTTAGAATTTTTCCTGTTAAATCGCGCCCAGTGAATAAGTTTGCTTGCTGGAAACTTGATTTACTTAAAACCCGACGAGGTAGTCATCCACCATGACGGGTGTCATGGTAGCACAGTGGTTAGCACTGTTGCTTCACAGCACCAGGGTCCCAGATTCGATTCCCGTCTTGGGTCACTGTCTGTGCAGAGTCTGCATGTTCTCCCCGTGTCTGCGTGGGTTCCCTCCGGGTGCTCTGGTTTCCACCAACAAGTCCCGAAAGACGTGCAGGTTAGGTGAATTGGACGTTCTGAATTCTCCCTGTGTACCCGAATAGGTGCCAGAATGTGGCAACTCGGGGATTTTCACAGTAACTTCATTGCAGTGTTAATGTAAGCCTACTTGTGACAATAAAGATTATTTCTGGGACTATTGGGGTTGGGGGTGGAAAGGAGAGAATAATATTACATTTAATTAACTTTGAACAGAAATAGATATTAATTTATTTAAAATGTATTTAAAATGTGCAGGTCTTTATTGACAGTGCACTAATGATTATGAGAGTTTAGAGATTTAAAGTCTGTTCCGACTCATACAAGATGAAGGTGCAGGTTATATCAAGCATATCTTAATTTAATCTAAATAATATTCTAACAACTAGCAACAAACCTTTTTTGAAACAAATCTGGTCATAGGACGTACTTTAATACATTGGCCTGCAATGAAATGCTACAGTAATTGCTATTACTAAACTGGAAACCTTCAAGCCATTCTGACAGTGGAATACAAGATTGAAAAGAAATCTGAAACTATTGATGGCGGCTGTCAGAAGCATGCTTCCATTGCTTACGCTATAAATCAAAGAAAATACTATTTCAAAATCCAAGCTCTTTGGAGTAAAGCACCATTGGCTGAGGCACAGGCAGCATAATGAACACTCAGACGTCTCTCATCATGATCACATCTCTGGTGGCCATAGGCAACAACCTGTCAAAAGCTGATGAGGTTCAGTGAGAGGCCATCAGCAACCTTTGGGCCCCTCTTACATGGCCTGCACCCAACGGGCATCATTAGTGTTCTTTAACTTTGCTCCTTTATAATATTAAGGATGTGGATCCTTTTGAATTACAAGTGTAATTTGGCCTTTTCTTAAATTGGATAAAAGTCACGCAGTAATGTGGCAAATAATACAAATTTCATCCTCCAGGCCTTTTCTCAAAAAGGCCTACCATAAGCAGTAGAATTGAAATTATCCTTTCACCAACCTCTCAGAACTAAAGAGGCATTTCTTTGCCCAGCTGCCACGTTACGTTAACACTATTTATTTTGCTGACAACTTGCAAATACATTTTTTGTTAAATTAGAATTATGGTGCGTCTTATGTTCTTGCTATTAATTATCATTTGCATTTAGATTGTAATGCATTGTTACAGTTTTACTTAACAGAAAAACTTTACGGCAAATTAAACAACCAACAACTCGTTTGCAGCTGGTTGGACCAATCAACTTGGTCACCAATAGGTTGAAACGTGCTTTATTGATGTGTAAGATCCCTGGAGCACTAAATTCAGCATCTTCCCTCTCAGTTCCACACTAAGTGAGTGTTCCTCCATGATATATAGTGACATGGGTGTGGGTAGGAGGCAAACCATTTTACTGATCTACGGCAGTCGTTTGATGGCTTGTTGCGCTGTAGCTAAGACCAGCAATTCCTCGCCCTCCATGGTCCTCAGAGTATCCGAGACAAATTAATTTGTGTTCCTCAAGGTGTGAGATGGCACTGGGGAATTAAATTCACCATTGGTCTTGGAATCAAAAATAGCTCAATGAAACGCAATGTATAATTCCTCCAGTCCCTGTTAATTCAAACAAAAACAGCATCCACATTCCCCCCGTGTAATGATTTAGATTCCTCTCGAGAGCTGTCCTCATCATCTTTCTGTGCGAGATTCTCAACTTAGAGACAAATATTGACAGCTGCGCTCTGTCAACCGGAACCCACCAGAAACTCAGTTAAAACCGATGAACCCATTTTTATCTATTCCATGGACATGGGAAAGGAGCCTATAGTCCATCAGTTAGAACCTGATTTGAAATGAAATGAAATGAAAATCGCTTATTGTCACAAGTAGGCTTCAAATGAAGTTACTGTGAAAAGCCCCTAGTCGCCACATTCCGGCGCCTGTTTGGGGAGGCCGGTACGGGCATTGAACCGTGCTGCTGGCCTGCCTTGATCTGCTTTCAAAGCCAGCGATTTAGCCCTGTGCTAAACCATCCCCATTGAATCCAGGTTCCAGGGGTGAAGGGTCAGTCTGACCACTCGTTCTGCTGCAAAGCTTCTTTCAGAAGTTTACAACCCCACCGTTTCCCGGCCCCTGGACTTGACTCCAGGCTTGCCAAGGTCTTCCTTTGGTAAATCTGATATCTTCTGGTGTTTTTGGTATGGTTTATGGGTGAAGTATACTTTGGGCGCGATTCTCTGGCCTCATTAAGCTCTCGTTCAAGCGAAACGAGGCCGGTGAATAGCGGGAGAAACAAAAACGAGAACTGTGCCGGGTGCCAAACAGCTGGCGATGCAACCGTCCCGCTTCCCGCAGGCGAAATCAGGATCTTGCCGTAGCGTGGCGAGAAACCAACTATCACCACTTAAGCCCATCTCCATACAATTAACAAGAGACAACCCATATTCAACAGCCTCCCGTCATTCATTGGCCTCCGCATGAACCTGGCTTCGGTGGGGAGCCGAGGAGGTGGGTAGCCACCTTGGCTCTCAGGCAACGAGCCCATGGGCGCTGGGATTGCCACCAGCGTGCTCGGTTGGGGGTGAGGCACCCTCAGCTGGGGGTGGGGAACCCTCCGCAGAGTGGACCGCCATGGAGGGTGGGGGAAGGCGCTGGGGGGGGGGAGGGGGGGGGGGGCAACTACTCACGGCATCACCATGCCAAACCCTGGATATTTATCTGTTCCAGGAGCAACCCTTGACCCTGCCTGTCTACCCCAACGACCACCCATAACCCCCTCCGGCTGCCGAGGTCTCTGGCTGCGCGGCTAAAGCTATTGCCAATTGGGAATTGGCAATTGTGGTTAAGTGAGCACTTCACACAACTCAAGTGGATTCCCATGTGTGGGCGGGCCATGTAGCGTGTGGGAGTCATTGCCCAGCATCCCCATCACATCCTGATGCCTGGACACTGTGCTTGAGCACTGCGGGAGACAACATCACATACACACAACATCCAGGGAATGGGACACAACTCCAGGGATATGTCCACATCAGAGGATGGGTGGGTGCCATGGTGGGGGAGGGGGATGCCTGGAGAGATGGGCAAAGGGTCCGGAGGTCAGCCCGCATTGCAAAAGAAAGTGACAGGCATCATAACGGTTGTGCAAAAAGGTGTTTCATACCTCACTCCCGATGGTGCCATCCCCTCAACCTCCAACCCCCTCCCCAACTCCCTACCTACACCCTCCCCCTTCCCCTGGTGCCCTCAGTGATCCTCAACATGCCTGGCCCTCCCAGCTCTACCACTATATCTTGGTGTTTCCCCAGGATGCACATCTGAGGTGGAGGCAGCCAGCTGCTTACCTCATCTCGTGGCCCTCGATACCCCTGGTGGGCATCCTCTGGGGCCGGATGAACCCTTGTCGACGGCACATGAACAACTGTGTCGCCCTGGCCAAGTGCTGATCTCGATACGCAGCTTCATCAGAGGGGTGGAACTCCGGGGAGCATGGTCGGGATTGTCCGATCCCCCGCCGGGCCAGAGAATCGCTGGGCGGGGGGGGTGGCGTAAATCCCGCCCCGCCGCCCCAATGCCGGCTGCCGGATTTTTCAGCGGGGGTGGGAATCGGGAGGCGCCTTCAGCGGGGGTCATTGGCAGTGGGCCCCCCCGGCGATCCTCCGCTCCGTGATGTGCCAAGTGGCTGCCCATTTTCGGCCAGTCCCGCCGGCATAAATCAAACAAGGTCCTTACCAAAGGGACCTGGCTGTGCGGGCGACCTGCGGAGTCCTCGGGGGGAGGGGGGGGGGCGTGCGGGGGGCTCTGGCCCCAAGGAGTGCCCCCATGCTGGCCTGGCCCGCGATCGGGGCCCACTGCCATGGCCGGCATGAAGTAGAAACCCCGCCTGCGCATGTGCTGGGATCACGCCAGCACACGCTGGCGCACCCGCGCATGCGCCAACTCGCGCTGGCTGGCAGAGGCCCTTTGTCACCAGTTGGCACAGCGGCAAGCTCTTCGGCGCCGGTTGGCGCAGTGCCAACCCCGCCAGCGCTGGCCTAGCCCCTGAAGGTCCAGAGGATTCTGCACCTTCAGGGCGGCCCGACGCCGAAATGGTTCACGCCACTCCTCGGCGCCAGTGCGTCCCGTCCCGCTGGGTCGGGGGGAATCCCGCCCCATGTCTTTGCTTGTTGTCACCCAACCAAAAAATGGATATATTTTCCAGTGGTCTTCGAGATTGTCAAGATTAATAATTAGCCAGATGTTACTTTCTTCTTCATTGCTCATAAATACACTTGGGACAAAAAGTCTTTTAAGATGAACCAATGGTTTCTGAGAGGATGAGTTTGTTTCGTGCTTAGAACATAGAACATAGAACAGTACAGCACAGAACAGGCCCTTCGGCCCTCGATGTTGTGCCGAGCCATGATCACCCTACTCAAACCCACGCTATACCCGTAACCCAACAACCCCCCCCTTAACCTTACTTTTAGGACACTACGGGCAATTTAGCATGGCCAATCCACCTAACCCGCACATCTTTGGACTGTGGGAGGAAACCGGAGCACCCGGAGGAAACCCACGCACACACGGGGAGGACGTGCAGACTCCGCACAGACAGTGACCCAGCCGGGAACCGAACCTGGGACCCTGAAGCTGTGAAGCATTTATGCTAACCACCATGCTGCCCGCGCTGCTTGTTTTAAAAAATAACAAATAAGTTTCTGAGATACTATTTAAAATGTATCTTTACGTACCTTTTCAAGGTATACCCAGTATTATCTAAGGGTGCAGAGTTATTTTCACTAAGACAGGGGAATGTATTAATTATCTTTATTTCAACGCTATTACAATTGAAATGACAGAATGCCTGGGTTTTGAAAACAATATCAGGAGTAGGGTTGGTGCCGTTGTAAGGTTGATTCAAAAATAAAATGAGATTCAGATTTCCATATTTCGCATTTACTGTGATGTGTTACATTGCTCTGTCTTTCCTTTCCTAGTTGCAGGCTATACTGACCATTGACAGTGGCAGAGAGGGAATGCGAGCTAAATTAGATTTGCCGTGACCAAGCGGCTTGCTTGCTTGGTGCCTTGAATTCAACAGCTACCTCGTCCTGAAACTGGTAGCCACAATGTGTGCACTATCTACAAGATGCACCACAGTGACCTGATAAAGTTACTTTGATCGCTGCTGCCTGTTTCACAATGCTAGTACTGAGAACCACAAGAGCAGCAATGTCATGGGACATATATCTGAGTTGGAAATATATCATCATTCCTTCAATGTCACTGGGTCAATATCCGAGAATTCCCTACCTAACACTACTGCGGGAACACCATCACTGCTCTGACTGCAGTGCTTTAAGGAAAAAGGGCCATCACCACCCTCCCAGCGTAACTGGGGATGGGCAGTAACTGCAACCTTACAGATGGCACCAATATTTTGTGAACAAATGTATCATGAACTGTGTTGCACATAGAACGAAAATGGATGGATAACGTAAGTAGCCAATAAATAATGTGGAATGTGTGGGTGAAACCAAAGGAGACCCAGGGTTATTACTCCACTCAGCAGCACTCGAATCAAAAACAAATAGAACGCTGAACTGTCATCCGCACCAAACTATAAAACCTTAAAAAGCTGACAATTCAAAACTGCAGAACTGTGTAAAAGACTAAATGAGTTAAATTATTTTTTTATTGTGTTGGATTTCAGGATTTTTATCAGTGGTTTGGATTCGTATTCCTTCAGTTTTTTTTCCCATGAAGACAGAAACACAATGGCATCACGAATGCTAACTTGCCAACCATGGGCGGCACGGTAGCACAGTGGTTAGCACTGTTGCTTCACAGTGCCAGGGTCCCAGGTTCGATTCCCGCTTGGGACACTGTCTGTGTGCAGTTTGCACATTCTCCCCATGTGTGCGTGGGTTTCCTCCGGGTTTCCTCCTCCTGGGTTTCCTCCCACAGGTTCCGAAAGACATGCTTGTTTGGTGAATTGGACGTTCTGAATTCTCCCCGTAAAACAGGTGCTGGAATGTGGCAAGGAGGGGCTTTTCACAGTAACTTCATCGCAGTGTCAATATAAGCCTACTTGTGACAATAATAAAGATTATTATTAATATTTACTTCCGGAGGGGACGTGTAGTGTTTACAGCCACTGTGATGTTCGCGTGACAAGCCGAAAAATAGCTGATTTGGGAACGCTCAAACCCTCGGTAGCTGATACACCTCTGTACTGTTGCTGCATTGGTTTGGGTCTTGCTGCAAACTATTTCGCTTGTGTGAGATCTACGTGTGTGTCCTGTGTGTAGGCGCATGCGTGAGTGTGTGACTGTGCATGTGCACCCATGTCTGACTGTATGTGTGCGTATGTTCATGTGCGTGCACATTACAAGTTACATTACTGCACTACAAGACTCAATATGGACTTGGCAATTGCAGATGGTTGAATTTTTGCTGATGGTTTGTTTTGTGGTTTCTTGAACTGTGCTGCATTGACCCATGTCCCCCATTGTGGTTCTGTGCCTGGAGCACTGGCACAACGATTCCCCATTATGCTAAGGAAAGCGGTTTTGGAAAGGCCATTGTATAAGACGATCCGGGGAGAAAGCTTCCTTCGTAGAGGAATGACTTTGCTGCCCCTATGCTGAAGGTCAACGGCTCAGTCAGAATTCGGTGCTGAAAATTAGCCAACAAAGAAAACCTTGAGAGCAAAATTGGTATTTAAAGCAAAATGATGAATCGACAGCCTGTTTTACAACCTGCCTGACTTTCTTTATTCAATTAACAAAAATGTTTAAATTTTAATTTGCAAATGTAAAATGTAAATTAAGAAGAAAAATAGGTTATGGGGTAGCAGGAAGGAAGGTGGAGTTAAGGCTACAATCAGGCCAGCCATGATATTAGTGATTGGTGGAGTGGATTTAATGGGCTGACTGGCCTACTCCTGCTCCTATTTGTTGTCTTATGTCCTAACCCTTGCTCACCCCGAGGGCCTCTGGATTGAGAGAGTAAACCTCTGCTCCGCATTGACAAAGGGTCACCTGGACTTGAAACGTTAGCTCTATTCTCTCCCTAAAGGTGCTGCCAGACCTGCTGAGATTTTCCAGCATTTTCTCTTTGGTTTCAGATTCCAGCATCCGTTGTAATTTGCTTTTAAGTCCCTGCTCCTCCCAAGTCAAGGTGTACACAGCCCACTCTCAGCTCTGCACCGCAAGACTCTATGCGGACATCGGAATTACAGAGGAAAGGGGATGTGAGCCGTGAGCCCATTCTGCCCAAACACACGTGGCAAGATACTCCCCGTAGTCAAACCTTGCCAAACTACCTCCATTCAGATTATGCAAGTTGATAAGATGCAATTAAAGTTTAGATCGTAGCACGATAACAATCATTTTGGGGGTTGTCTAGGAAATAAACAAACTCACGGGCCAGAATTTTCCTCACGAGCTTTGGAACACCGCTGTCAGGGGCAAATGGGGGGGTCAGGAACCCGCCCTGTGTGAGGAGCAGTCTCCCAACGACTCCTTACCTCTCGGTTTCTCAAGGCCTTTTCAAGAGACTGGATTACTGAGGCTGTACTCTAGCATCCAATTGGCGGCACAATTCCAGCTGTCTAACTCCTCTGAGCAGAACACCACCTGCCTGACTTCCCTCATGTTGGCCAACTAATGGCTCTCCCTCCGCACATTGGGCTGACTGCTGAAGCTGGAGGACCAAAATGGGGCCACCATTTTGGGGTGTCCTCGCTCCAACTTCAAAATTAAAAAAATAATCCCCTCAGCAGCTGGGCTTTCATTGTGGAGGGAAAACATCCCCACATCGGCCTGTGGGTGTAGCTGCTGCTGAATCCAGCCAGGCAGGGAAGGTCTCCCTGTCTGTCTGGACTGCTGGCTCCCCCAATCCCCAGCTCCATTCTGACAATAGGCCCTAATAGGCCTTTAATGAAGCCAATTGACTGCCCACTGCTTGTATGGCATGCAGCCCCGTCACGTCTGTTTATTCAATCTCAAACAGGTTGATGAAGCTGTAATGTTACAATTCCAGGCCAGACCCTTACATTTTGTTATAATCCGGTTTGGGACCAGTAACTTGTAAAGTTGTAAAGGGGCTGGTTTAGCTCACTCGGCTAAATCGCTGGCTTTTAAAGCAGACCAAGCAGGCCAGCAGCGCGGTTCGATTCCCGTACCAGCCTCCCCGGACAGGCGCCGGAATGTGGCGACTAGGGGCTTTTCACAGTAACTTCATTGAAGCCTACTCGGGACAATAAGCGATTTTCATTTTTTTCAAGTAGAGAAAATTTTAATCCTGGCTTGCTTACTAAGAGAATAAAGCCACAAGGTTATATGGTTTTAAACAAACAGGAGAATTTTTGAGATATGAAAGACAGCAGCGCAAACAGTCAACATTATCTATCTTACACTTTAACATGCAGAATTAACTACAGGCAAACTGTGGTCAAACACACAACAAATTGGCAGATATATCCACGACAGATCCTCCACATTTCTCAGTGTCATAACCCCCATGAGCCCCCCCCCCCCCCCCCCCCCCGCGCGGAAACAATCATTGATCTCTCTGTGGGACTCGTGGGGAACGAGCTCCCCAGGTAACGGGGCGGAGGCAACCATCCCGGGGGCTCGCTGAGAGCAAGGTATAAAAGCAGGCCCAACACGGGGCCTGGCAAAACAAGTCCACCCAGCTAGGATTGCATTGGGAGTGAGATGCTGCATTATGCAGACTATTATGCAGTCACTATGTAAATAGATCCATCTTTGTTTACGACAGCTTTCCTCTGAGATATTACTCAGCAACCCACCCAGACATCAGTTAACACTGTGAGTCACAAAATTCTTTTAAAACTCTGTCTTCTTCACAAGGGATCTCAGCTCCTCTCTTTGAAGGAGCTAGCCCCTGAATTCCATCAGCAGTTGCTGTAACCCTACCCCAATGACTGCTTGCCTCTCGGTTTCTCAAGGCCTTTTCCAGAAACTGTATCCCACTGGATTACTGAAGCCGTATTCCAGCATCTAGTTAGCAGCACAATTCCAGCTACCTAGCTCCTCTGAGCAGAACACCACCTGCTCCTTGGATTTTCTTTGCCCCAACAACCAGCTACATGAGCCGGCACTGCCCAGGATTTCTCTAAACTCCAGTTTCCCCAGCTGCACTGAGAAAATAGAACTCATGGGATTCCCTGAACCCCAGCATTTAGCAGCACGGACCTATCAATGGCTCCCGGGACTTTTTGGAGTCCCAGTTCCCTCAGCACCATGGCAGTATTATAAGTTATATGTTTTACTGTTGTAGTTCTAGCATCCGAACAGCAGATGGGGTGAGACGGAATCCCGGGACCCTGATGCACCATGTGTTCCTTCAGAAGGTTTGTAAGGAGTTAACAGCAGTTGCATATTAGAGCAATTGTTGTATCTTAGTGTAAGTTAGTGTTCGACATTTATTTCCAACTGTATTCATCGTAGACAATTTAGTTATCCGTTAGTGTAGTGTTAGTAATAAATAATTTTGTTTATAAAACAAAGTCTAATGTTCTTTGTTCACGCGGCAATATCCAGATTCCACATCGGCCCAATCAAAGAACATTACAATGGCGACTCAGGTGTGCGCACGGAAACAGCGGGATCTGGGTCTGACAAAGCTTTGCCTCATGTTTTTGAGCAGCGAAAGGGGGCTCTTCCTGTAGCCCTCTGGCCGTTTGCCTAGAAGTTCTCGGAGCTCAGTGTGGAGGAAGGTGTCATATTGTGGGGAGTTTGCATTGTAATCCGGCCGCAGGATCAGGAGTCCCTGCTCAGTGGGCCCTGAGTGCCTCTAAGATGAAGATGTTGACCTGCAGTTATGTCTGGTGGCCCGGTATTGATGGGGACATTGAGAGGGTCATGCGTAGCTGCCCAGCGTACCAACAGCATCAGGAGCTCCCGCTTGCAGCCTTGCTTCATCCATGGGAATAGCCGGGATGCCTGTGGGTGCAACTACATGTGGACTTCACAGGGCCTTTCATGGGATCCATGTTCCTCATCATCGTAGATGCTCACTTGAAGTGGATAGATGTGTACGAGATGGATCGACACCATCCAGGACCATGGTAGGAAAGCTCAGGTACTTATTTTGCATCCATGAGATCCCTGAGGTTTTGGTAACGGACAACGGATGCCGTTTACTAGTGAAGAGTTTGGCGTGTTTACAAAGTGAAATGGCATTCGGCATATTTGAACTGCACCGGATCATCCCTCCTCCACCGGCCTGGTGGGAAGGGTGGTCCAGACTTTCAAGAGGGGCATCAAAAACAAACCACGGGTTTCCATGGACGTACAACTGGCACGGTTCCTTTCTAACTGCCCCACAACGCCACATGTGACAACGGGAATCACCTCTGCAGAACTGTTGATGGGCTGGTGGCCCAGAATCTGGGTGAGTCTCACATTTCCGAATCTCGGCAGGATGGCGGAGGTGCAGCACGTGGCACAGAAGTGGCACGGTGACCTGAGGACGTCAGGGTGGCAGTTTCACCTAGGGGATGCTCGCAACTTTGGAGACAGGGCACCTTGGCTCCCAGGTGTCGTGCTGTAGAGAACAGGACTGGTCTCGAACACTGGTCCGATTGAGGGAGAGTTCAGCGGAAGCATTTGGACCATCGAAAGAAACGGGAGCCCACGCTTCACGATGCCCAACTGACAGCATTAATGTCTCCTCTGTGCCAGGAACGGCCCATCCAGCCTGGGGACCCAACTATCGAGATCCCAGCGCACAGAACAGCAGGAATGACTCTGGCTCTGAAATGGACACGGAAAGTGTCTGTGCCTACGGACAACCCTGTGTCCGGGACCGAGATCCCGGCAATAACACTTTGGAGGTTGGCCAGAAAATGATGAACCGATACATACCACCTGACCCAGAGTTGGCGCAAGCAGAAGCTCAGCTGTGGGCAAGGTGGTGCAGAAGGCCCCCACCTGGCGGCTGAAGAGGAACATTCGGACTTTGGTGGGGGCAGAGGGTATTAAAGCCCCCACAACGACCATAGGGAACTGCGGTCGGTCAGAGAATTAGGCGTCCGGCCAAAATGAAGGGCCACTCCCGGCGTCGATTCAGGAGCCGTTCACCGGTCCATCGCCGGTGGTGATAATGAGGTTTACGCCCCACACCGGCAATGACATCCATTTAAATTTGATTAGCGGGTTGGACACAGTGTGCTCTGCCCCACCACGTTGCTCGGCCCTGCCCAGGCGGACGTCTTGGCGGCGTGATTTATTGCAAGTATTTACAAACGTGGACTGGGTGCCACGGCTGCGGAGGGGGAGGGGGGAGGGCGAGGCTAAAGAAATACTGAAAAACCATTGAAAACTGTCGGGCTTGCTGCGGGATGGCTGCCCGGGCTGGGGGCAAAAGCGGGTAGTGACTTGGTGCCAAGCCCATGGACTTGGGGTGCTCCCCCCGGGGTCAGGGTGGCCTGGATCAGACCACAGTGCTGCAGTCTGACTTTTAAACGCACTCCTTCTGTGCTAATGACAGGCCGGGCTGATCACATTGCTGAGTGCTGCCTGATGTGTTGGGTGCTCTGGATCCATGAAACACACACAGGCCACCAACACTTAAAATAGTACAACACTATTTTATTAAACTATAAACTGTTGAACATACTCTTACTGTGGGTTAACACGATGTTAGATTAGCTAAAGACCTGTGCCTGTCCTAACCAGTCTAATCACTCAGCACATGGTGAGAATCTGTGCTGTAAACCATAAGCTCTGTACTTCTGAGAGGCTGCATCCCGAATGAGCGGGAAAACTGATGCCCTCTGTCTTTATAGTGAGTGTGCTCTAATAGGTGATTGGCTGCGGTGTTGTGCGTGTTGATTGGTCCTACTAGAACATAGAACATAGAACATAGAATGATACAGCGCAGTACAGGCCCTTCGGCCCACGATGTTGCACCGACATGGGAAGTCAAAAACTAAAGGCCATCTAACCTACACTATGCCATTATCATCCATATGCTTATTCAATAAACTTTTAAATGCCCTCAATGTTGGCGAGTTCACTACTGTTGCAGGTAGGGCATTCCACGGCCTCACCACTCTTTGCGTAAAAAACCTACCTCTGACGTCTGTCCTATATCTATTACCCCTCAATTTAAGGCTATGTCCCCTCGTGCTAATCACCTCCATCCTCGGGAGAAGGCTCTCACTGTCCACCCTATCTAATCCTCTGATCATTTTGTATGCCTCTATTAAGTCACCTCTTAATCTTCTTCTCTCTAACGAAAACAACCTCAAGTCCATCAGCCTTTCCTCATAAGATTTTCCCTCCATACCAGGCAACATCCTGGTAAATCTCCTCTGCACCCGTTCCAAAGCTTCCACATCCTTCCTATAATGGGGCGACCAGAACTGTACGCAATACTCCAAATGCGGCCGTACCAGAGTTTTGTACAGCTGCAACATGACCTCATGGCTCCGGAACTCAATCCCTCTACCAATAAAGGCCAACACACCATAGGCCTTCTTCACAACCCTATCAAACTGGGTGGCAACTTTCAGGGATCTATGTACATGGACACCGAGATCCCTCTGCTCATCCATACTGCTAAGAATTTTTATAACTGTATGTCCATCAGTGTGTGTGTCTGCACCATGATATACTGGTGTATATTATGACACTGCCTGTGTCCTTTCAATGCTCAGAAGGCCTTTGGCCATCTCAGAGCCCACCCAAGTCTCCCCTCTGGACACTCTCATATCCAGCTGTATCAACAAGGGCCAAACTCAATCAGGAGCCCATCAAGTGTTGACACTCCTTTGAAGCACTGCCCCATCACAGAGAAAGGAGGGGATCAGCAGAGCTGACCCCAACCAGAGGACACCTGCACCACGGCCTACGGAACCCTCAGAGGGAGGGTCAGAGGACTCATCAGTGACCCCCCTCACCCCTCCGTATCACCAGCTATCTCCTCCAGGTGAAGCTGGCAGCATTGACTGCCTCTGCCACCACCACCTGGGCAGTGTTCGTTAGGGCAGTTTGAGCCTACGGTCCACCGGGAATGTGAACAGCAAACAATTCAGTCCCTGTGTCAACCCTCAGTCTCCCAAACGTGGAATTTCGCCCATTGTCTATCGCCATTGTCTTAGTTAAATGTATTTCTAGTTCACTTTACTGTTGTTTGTTTAATTTCCTAATAAACAATTATCTAATTTGTAATCATCACAAAACATCTGGGACATCATTCTCTGGTTTTAGATTCACCAGCCAGTAATGAGCTCACATCTTATTTACATCCATCCTGTCACGCCCTGTAAGAATCCATGAGGTAACCACTCATTCTTCGAAACTGAAGAGAATACAGACCGGGTCTCCCAAATCTCTCCTCATCAAACCATTCCTCCATCCCAGGAATTAATCTGGTGAAGCTCTGTTACACTCCCGCTATGGTAAATATATCCCTCCTTAGAAACGGGGAACTAAACTGGGCACAATACTCCAGGAACGGCCTCCCCAGGGTTCTGTACAACTACAGCAAGACATCTGTACTCAAATCTTCTTGCAAAAACAACTAACGCTCCATTTGCCTTTCTAATTGCTTGCTGCACCTGCACATTAGCTTTTAGTAACTCATGAATAAGGGCTTCCTGGTCCCTTTGGACATCAACACTTCCCAATCTCTCACCACTTCAGAAATACTCTGCCTTTCTGTCGTTTCTACCAAAGGTGGAGCATTTCACAATTATTCACATTGTATTGCATCTGCCATGTTCTGGCCCATTCACTAGGCCAGTCCAAGTCCTCTTGAAGTCTCCTTGTATCCTCATCACAAGTTGTGCACCCACCCAGGTTGGTGTCCTCAGCCAATTTTGGAAATATTATAATTGGTCCCCATGTTCAAATCATTGATATAGATTGTGAACAGTTGTGGGCCTCACACTGATCATAGTGATAGCCCAGTAGTAACAGCCTGCCATCCTGAGAACGGCCCATTTATTCCTACTCTCTATTTTCTATCTGTTAACCAATTCTCAATCCATACTAGTATATTTCCCCAATCCCTTGTATTCTAATTTTACTTACTAACCTCCTGTGTGGGACCTTATCAAATCCTTCTGAAAGTCCAAATGCCCCACATGCACTCATTCTCATTTATCAATACATGTAATATCCTCAAAAAACTCCAAGTTTCTCAAATATGGTTTCTCTTACATGAATCCATGTTGACTCTGCCCAATGTTACCATTCTTTTCCAAATGCCCAGTTATAATGGGTTCTAATACTATCCCTAATTACTGGCGTCAAACCAACAGTCTGGAGTTCTCCATTCCCCCTCTTTTTCCCTTCTTAAATAGTGATGTTACATTTGCTACTTTCCATTTGAAAGGATAGCCAGCAATGCACCCATATCTCCCTAGCCACCTCATTCACCACTCTGGGATGAAGCTCATCTGGTCCAGGGGATTTATCAACCATCAATCCAATTAGCGTTCCAAGTACTACCTCCCTATTAATACTAATTTCTCTTAGTTCTTCAGTTTCATAAGTCCCTTGTTTGCCTGCTGTATCTGGGAGATTTTCTGGATCTTCCTCCATGAAGCCAGGCGCAATGTAATTGTTTAGTTCCTCTGATATTTCCTTATTCTCCGCTGCAAAGTTTCCTGTGCCCACCTGTAATCAGCTCACATTTGTCCTTGCTAATCTTTTCGTTTCCACATACATAAAGGAGCTTTTACCGTCCGCCTTTATGTTCATTGCTATTTTGCATTCACATTCTCCTTTCCCTTTCTTACTCAGCTTCTTGGTCCTCCTTTGCTAGATTCTAAATTACTCCCAATATTCAGGCTCACCACTTTTTCTGGCATCCTTATACACCCCCTTCCTTTGGTCTAATGCAATCTGTAGCTTTTGTTAACCAGTTGATTTACCTTCCCTTTGGCTCTTTGTGCTTCAGAGGAATGTGTATCTGTTGTAGACCGTGTGGTATTTTAAAAAATATTGCCCATTGCCTGATTACCATCAAATCTTTTAGTGTATTATCTCAATCCACCATCGTCAACTTGACCCTCATACCTTCATAAATAACCCAAATTGACCGCCTCTTAAAGGTGCAGTGCAACAATTGGATAAGGATTTAAGGGAAGCTTAACAAACTAAAGCAAAATGTCATTTTGGGGGTCAATTGTGCACTCCAGCCCCCCATGGTGTCCACCAGCCGCAGAAGGCCTCATGTGTCCCACTTGTCCGCTCTCCAAGGGCTGCGAACATAGCCATGGAAAAAATAATGATCAGTCTCCATCTTACCATTGAATAAACCTAACTTCCATCAATATCTATCCCATATCCTGCCAACTCCACTTCACACAATTCACAAGGCCAGAAAAATAGTATCTCGGGGTCTGGCTGAACATGACCCCCAAAATTGGCAGCGAGTGACACATCTCTTCTGTGCTAAATTGTTGCGTATGAAGGGGGAATGAGTTGCACTGTCCTGTGGGGCAAGATCGTGCAGACCCACATAATCTGTTTTCAGTGACTCGATACAAAGAGCATGAAGCGAGCTGAGCGTGCTCGCAATTTTATACTGAAGAGACTACCATGTGAGTTGGAGGAAGTCCTGATAAAAGATCAGGTCAGATCGCTCTGAGTGCAAGGGAGACATTTCGACCTCAGTGACAGTTTAGTGCAGAGAACGTTTACGTTGGTTTCTACAATCAGAAGGCAGAGCAATGAGGAAGGTCTGAATCAACGTGGACATTTCAGCCTTGAAATAAAGGTCCTGAAAGGTCTGTAGGTTGGTAAATGTTTGGAACAAGATAAATCCAGAAGACTTCTTCAAAATAAGCTGTGAAAACAGGGGGCAAAGATTCAAATTACTAAACTGCAAAATTGAGTTTAAATTCAGAAAGGACTGCTTCACAGGAACACAGGGAACAAGTAAAATAGTTGGTGACCAGTACTGCAAAAATAAAGTGGGCGTATTTCACTGCAACAAGCCAGCATATTTTGAATGTATTTACAAGAATTGCATTTCCGCAAAATTTACTAATGATGTGCAAAATTGCTTCACAATTCTCTCAACAAACAAGTCGCGCAGTTCTAGTTGTAAGCTTTATCCTGATGAATCGATACAGGTCAAAGGGAGAGGTGTGTTTGAGGCTGTTAAGTTAGAGAAATGCACCGGGCGGCATGTAGCGCAGTGGTTAGCACAGAATCCAGACCCTGTTCACTGCCCGTGTGGAGTTTGCACATTCTCCCCATGTCTGCGTGGGTTTCGCCCCACAACCCAAAGATGTGCTGGTGGATTGGCCACGTTAAATTGCCCCTTAATTGGAAAAATAAAAATAATTGGCTACTCTAAATTTATATTTTTAAAAAATTAAAAATTAAAAGTAAAAAAGTTAGAGAAATGCAGCAACATCTCAAGTAAATCCACCAAAACCTAGGCAGGTGAGATTGACCAACAATACACTGTCATGAAGACAATTGCCTCCTTGAGAAATTTATTCGGATCTTGTCCACACACACACACATCTTAAATGCAATAGTTTTGAAACATGTTCGACTATCCTTTGGCCCATTGCGATGGATTACAGCACCCTGCTACATCTGTGTGTGTTGCTTGTTATGCTGAAATTTGGCAAGCCTGATAGAGGAAAGGCTTCACCCGCCTTTTCCATCATAGATTCCCAACAGTGTAGGGGAGTCCATTTGGCACATCGAGTCTGCTCCAACCCAACCTACCTAGGCCCACTCCCCCACCCAATCCCGTAACCCCACTTACCCTTGGACACTTCAGAGCAATTTAGCACAGTCAGTCCACCTAACCTGCACATTTTTGGACTGCGACTTATCAATGAGTTATTTAACGACGAGATGTACAGTCTGAAAAGATGCTGAATATGGGGCCAGATTGGATGACAAAAGCAGTTTTTGGATGGGGCAATCACTCGTAGGTAATCTCTCAAAAACTTTGATGACAGCTACCTCAGGGATATTCAGTATTTAATATAATGGGTTAGATAAAATAGACTGAAAAGGGGGCAGCATGGTGGCGCAGTGGTTAGCACTGCTGTCTCACGGCGCCGAGGTCCCAGGTTCGATCTTGGCTCTGGGTGTTGCTCTGTTTACTTGCTATAAATACAGCGGTCAACATGGTCGCCTTCATTAATCTTAACTATATTTGCTTTAGAGTCGCCAGGTATCTTTCGATACCGCCACAAGGTTCAAACCCAAATACTGATCAAAGAGCAGTTACACCAGTTAGTTAGTTCAAAGTCAATACTATTTATTTACACACGCAGTAAGATCTACACATGCACAAAGTACTACAAACTAAACTATCTCTAACGCTAATGCCTATACTTAGCTTCGGGTGCCCACTCAGTCAGAGGAACAATGGCCATTGTTCAGATCTGAGGCTGTTGGGTACAAAGAGGTAACAGGAGAACAGGTAAGGTTGTCCATCTGATAGCGAGCGTTGACCTTGAACTTACTTGCTTCTGGTGCAGCTGGTGGACGGGTCTCTCTGTTTTGAGAGCCAAGTCCAAGAAAGCGAATCTCTCGTGGGGGTTCCTTCTTATACCTGGAGGGGCTTTGCGTGCTTTTAGACGGGCCTTGAACTTGGTCCCAATTAATTGGGCCGCTTCTCGATCATTGCTATCGATCTTGACCAATAAAGATGCCCTGATGGCTGGGCGTGTCTTAGGTGGCCGTTGGCCTCGCTTTGTTTGTGTCTTTCTGGCGCCGGGATGTCTGCAATAGTATCAATTACCTGAGTGTTAGTCCTTTGTTTCCTGAAGATGGGCCATCAATATGCTAATCGACCCAGAGTTTCGATTCCGTCTGGTAACTGCTTCCCAAATATACATTCAGGCACTGTGCCTGCTTGCTGTCTAGCATTGTCCACATTTCCCTACATTACCTTTGAGCGTCCATTTTGTATTCTGGAAGTGGCCATCCCAGATAGCTACACTCCCTCCTTGTGATCCTCAACACGAAGCGTGAAGGATCAGATTACTGCATCTTCTTTGTTCTCCTTCTAAGTCGAGCACCCGTAAGCAAGGACAGGCTCTACTCTACTCTGTCCTATGGATTGGAAATTTACCTAAATTGCTTTATATACACACATCATTATAAAATTCTACTGGGTGCTATGATATTCAGGCATGCGTTACAAACTAAAAACACGGGGAACCTCTAACTATCCTTATCTAAACTATCCTTAATCAATGAAAAGCATGTACAACATTTTAAACTATACTGTAGCAGCAATACAGGGCTCTGTGGCTTGGCAGTCAAACACAGAGTTTTACATTTTTATTAGAACAAGCAACAAACAAAAAAAAACGGATGCACTTTAATTCACTTAAAGAGAGTGTGTGGGGGGGGGGGGGGGGGGTTTGCTGAAGTCCAAAAATAGGGGGTCTGAAGGTATATACCGGAGTGCGGGAGGCTTTCCTCCGCCATTTCCTAAGTGTCAGTGTCTGAATGACACTGCAGAGTATCGCAATAACTAGTAGTGCTTCTACAATGTAGGACAGGGAATACCAGGTGATAAACTTGTCACACCAGGTTGGTGTATCAGTTGCTGTCTCTGGGTGTGGTGTGTGGCAGGGATGGGAAACATTCACGGCCTGTGGGGTAGGGGTCAGGGGGGTCAAGTCCGCGCGCAACTGTAGGGATCCCGCGAAGATCCAAATGTAGACCATGATGTCTGTCTTCGTCTTCTCTTCTTCCTTTCCTGTGGCTTCTGTGGTTCTGGATTTCTGTGGACACAAGCATAATATCTGTTATTATCTTGCTTAAGATCTCGTATGTCTGGCTGTCTGTTCTTTTATTAACAAATAACCATTATAATTGGTCACCATCTGTGACTCCCTCATTTTTTCTTTTAAAGCAAATATTTTTGGACAAGACATCGGAGAAGAAAATGCTGTCACAGCGCGAGCAGTCTCGCAGCCTGTGCGATCGATGCGGTGAGCGTACCATCCCAGTGTTTGGGGATGTAAATAGCATATGGAGAGCAATCTAAAACAAACAAAAGAGTTTTGAACCAAAAGTTCCGAATGGGGTGCGTATGTGCCGCGGCGGGTAAGAATGGTGGAATCCCCAGGTAGGATGGTGACCAGTGCCGTATGTGCTCTACCTGAGCATAGCTGACCAGATGGGGGTCCTCAGGCAGGGCAGGGATCAGTGCCGTTTCTCCGCTGCCTGAGTGACCAGGCAGGAACGGTAAGAATTTGTGATCGTCGTGGGTGTTGCTTTTTGTGGCTAGCTTCAAATCGGGACAGTAGCTATGATCGGTTGTCTGCAGACAAACTAGTTCCATTAACTGCCAGTGGGCGTTAGAAGAGTGGTGGCGTGGGGCCGTGAAAAACTTTAAGTGGACAAACAACATTCAACATTCACAATAACAAACATTTAACGTAACACACAAACATAACAGAAATCGGGCAGGTTCCATCAGAAGGACATCGTAAATCACCATTGGTTCCTTTGTACCATCATCTGGACACCTCATTGCTCTATAGCGAACAGAGTCGCAAAGGCGCTCGTCTGGTGGGAGTCAGACTCTATGTCATCATCTTCTCCCGGTTGCCATATTCGTGACTGGAGTAGTCGTGCCATAGCTGCTTGGGGCGAATCGGGGTCCATCTCATCATTCCGGATGAGTCTGAACGAATTGTCTCGGTGCCAGTGTTTCGTGTCAAGGTTGGAGGTAGAATCATATTCATAGAATTTACGGTGCAGAAGGAGGCCATTCGGCCCATCGAGTCTGCACCGGCTCCTGGAAAGAGCAAGGTCACCACCTCTACCCTATCCCCATAACCCAGTAACCCCACCCAACACTACGGGCAATTTTGGACACTAAGGGCAATTTATCATGGCCAATCCACCTAACCTGCACATCTTTGAACTGTGGGAGGAAACCGGAGCACCCGGAGGAAACCCACGCTCACACGGAGAGGATGTGCAGACTCCACACAGACAGTGACCCAAGCCGGAATCGAACCTGGGACCCTGGAGCTGTGAAGCAATTGTGCTATCCACAATGCTACCGTGCTGCCCTACAATGCTACCGTGGTGGGGGGCAATCCATAATTGTCGGGTGGTGGGTCTGGATCAGGGGCTTTAATATACGTGGTCTCGAAGGGGTCGCTAGTGTAGCCACTGTAGCCACCTAAAATGGACACTGGACTAAACAAGATGGAGAATTGCTAAGACTGCAGGGAAAAGCAGTTTAGCCAAGGCAGCAGTCTGCAAAGACTCATTAGCATGTTGCAAGCAGCAAAACTAGTTTCTGGCCAGGTGGAAGATCTCAAACCAAAGGTGATAATAGCAAAACGCTTTACATACTAATGAGGCAGTCCAGATCTAGGCACACACAATGGCAACATTTGGGTTTGAATAAGATACTTTAAGTGGATGTCCAGACAGAGCGGCACGAGAAGTATCCACTATAGAAACCGCCCCCGCCATCAAGAAAGACCCTCACATTGGAGGAATTCAAAAGATATCGATTGGGAGTGATCCAATCGATACCTGAAGGTAAAGCCCGCCCAGAAAAGGCAAGGACATTGGGGACCCCTATAAAAGATAGACCCCCACCCATGGTCCTGTCTGTTGTTTCGTGCTCCGGCTTTGACCAAGAACTCCAACCTGTATCCTGACTCCAGCCGTTGAGCACCAGCTGCCGAACCGTAAGTGCCAATACGACGCTCGCTCGCTACGCGAACCAGGCCCTCTAGACCCCCAGTGACCAGCACGCTCTCTGAAGGTTGCAGACCAAGATCGGAACGAAGGCCTCGCTCCCTGACCTTGCCTGTTCCTGTTTAGTTAAGTATTCTGATCGCTTAGTTTAGTCATAGCTTAGTCCCTTAGCGTGTGCATGCGTATTTATTATAATTGTATAATAAATATTGATCGTTTGGAACTTACTAATCGGTGTATCGTTTTATTACTTTGAACCTGACCTTGGAATATTTGTGAGGTGTCTATACGGCATCTGGCGACTCCTGAGCTGAAAATACATACATAGAGCCTAGTAGTGTTAAGCACACGGCCTTTAAACGGAGGCGTGTTAATACACTCCAATAAACGCGTATTACACCCATAGTAAAACGTGCAACACTAGAATCTTGCTTGGAGTCGCTGGGAGTGGGGCCTGGTGCAAGGGTGTAATTGTGGCGTGGTGTACTGGGGCTGTTGCTATCGCTGTCGCTATCGCTATTGCTGTCGCTGTTGCTGCTGGTTGGAGGAAGTTGTGCCTCTGGGGGTGGAATTGACGTAGTGTGTGAGGATGGGCTGGACTGGTTGGGGGAGGGTAGGAATAGGTCGTTCGTGGGCGGAGCGTGTTCATCTGCTGCTGCGAGCGAGATGTGGTGTGAATGGTTGTTCTGCGAGCCATAAGCCTTAAGCTGGTTTATGTGAAACCATCCAGACTTGTCATTAGGATAGGTGATCTCATATACAGAAGAGCTGACTTTATCAGAAATGGAGTAGGGTCCTGCAAATTTGGGGGAGAGGAACGAACTGCGGTTGTATAGGGTTAGCATGACTTGCTGCACTATTACAATTTCTGTGGCGTGTACTGTCTTGTCGAAGCAAATTTTACTTTGCTTCTTTCGTGGCCCAAGCCTAACAGCTGCGGCGAGCTGGGCTGCTTTTACTTTCTCGATAATCTGCTGAACTGCTTTCTCATGCGTGAGGGCGGTGACTGCAGGCCTGGCCAAATCCTGTCCTAATAAATATTCTTTCCCTTTCATGGGTCGTCCAGTCATGAGGGTGTGGGGGTGTATCCTGTCGACGTGGATACCGTGTTTCTTATGAATATCAGAGCAAATGGCAGAACTGTGTCCCAGGTGCTATTGTGCTGTTGCACCATTTTCCTTCGGGTTGCTTTTAAAGTCCTATTCATTCTCTCTACTATTCCGCTTGATTGGGGGTGGTACGCAACGTGGAATTTTTGTCTGATTCAGAAAATTGTGAGGAAGTTTTTCATCGCTCGTCCTGTAAAATGTGAGCCTTGGTCTGACTCTATGCTGCGTGGAAGTCCCCATCTTGTAAAGATGTGCTGAGTGAGGATTTTAGCAGTCGTTGTAGCTGTGTTTGTTCTGGATGGAAAGACTTCCACCCATTCTGTGAAGGTGTCGATGGCCACCAACACATACTTAAAACCATTGCTGCAGGGGGTTAGGGGTCCTATATAATCAATCTGCAAATTCGTCCCAGGGCCATTAACGGGGCGGGTGTGACTAAGCTGACCTTTCCTTGCGTATCTGTCCGGATTGTTCTGGGCACAGATTAAACAGTTCTCAATGTAGTGCGTTACATTGGCTTTAAAATCAGGCCACCAGCAGAGAGGTCTGACGTGGGCTAGGGTGGGTTCAATGCCCTGATGTCCATGGTTGTCATGGAATTGAGAAATAATCTGATTACTGTCCTGGCTGGGGACTACGTAAATCCCTTGTATTAAAATCACACCGCCATGTGTTGTCAACGTGTTCTTGTATTTATCGTAGGGGGCTGAGAAGTTGCCTTTTAAAACTTCCCTGAGCTGTTCATCTTCCTTTTGGGCCTGTGCTAAATCCTGAATGTTGGTCTGTGAGACCTGAACCGCGTGCACTGGGGCGCTCACGGGAGGATTCCAAAAGAGCCCGTGTCTGGAATCTGCCTTTGCTAGGGCGTCTGCCTTAACGTTACAGGGGGGGGGGGGGGGGGGGGGGGGGGGGGGACGGACCGTGGTGGCTACGAACTTTAATAATCCCATATTTCTGGTCTTTTGCTGTCTTTAGGATATGCTGGAGTAATCGGGCTGAGGGTAGGGGTTTTCCGACTGCGGAAACGAATCCTCTAGATTCCCACAGGGGTAGGAATTCTGTTAAACTATTACAGACATATTGACTGTCGGAATATGTCGGCTGGGGTCGGGAATGAGTCAGGGGGCTCTGCAATATACGCTATGGCTGCTAGTTCTGCTGCCTGTGAGCCTAAATGTCCTGGCAATTTCAAGGATATTTCCTCTAACGCGCGTCCCTGCGCGTCCTCTACCTATACACCATGACCGGTAATCCTTTTTCCATTTAAAATTGTGGAGGAGCCATCCGCATAAATCCTTAGGGGTGTGTCCGTGTCTGTGGGCTGTGGTCTCTGGGGTGTAGTACCTGGTTTCGGGGGGGCTAACTTTGGTACAAAGGGTATTGTGCTTAGTGGTTATTATTTCACACTTATGTGGGGTGCCTGCATAGTGTAAATTGTCTGCAAGGAAAATGTGGGTTTTGGTTCTCTTGACTGTTATGTCCCATCCCTGTAAGAGAAGGGTCCACCATCGGGCAGCGTGAATTTGTCTGACTGTGCCTTCCTTTATTCTACCATCTAGAAGAAGTTGGGTTGGGGTGTGCTCTGTTAAAATGGTGATGGGGTTGAGTCCTGTTATGTAGGCGAAGTATTGAACTGCCCAGAAAACTGCGAGCAGGTGCCTTTCGCAGGCAGAAAATCCTTGCTCAACTGGATCTAATACGCGTGAGGCGTATGCCACAGGGCCTAAATGATCATGTCTTTCTTGGAGGAGCACGGCCGAAAGGGTTCGGTCGGTGGTTACAACTTCAATTGCATACGGGGAGAGTGGATCTGGGACCTGTAATGTGGGGGCTGTGCTGAGAGCACTTTTTAATGCATCCACGGCATCTGTGTGCGGTGGAAGCCAATCCCAAGGTTCTTGCTTCTTGAGAAAATCGGATAGGGGCGCTGCCTTTATGGCAAAACCGTCGATGTGATTCTTACAGTAGCCAACCAGTCCTAGAAATGACCGGAGGGCTGTGACATTATGGGGCAGGGGTAATTTGATGATCGAGTTGATTCGTTTCTGCTCAATCTCGCGTTTGCCATGTGTGATCACTGTTCCTCAGTAAATCACTTTTTCCTGAAGAATCTGGGCCTTTTTGGGGTTCACGTTACAACCAATTTGTTGAAGGGGTCCTAATAATTTGTCGAGAAGCAAAATGTGCTCTTTCTTAGTGTCTGTCTGTAGAAGCAAGTCATCTACATATTGGACCAGACCATCGGGTCGGGAAAATTTGGCTAAACCATTCGCCTGCTATCAGTGGAAAATGGAGGGGGAGTTGTGGAAGCCTTGTGGAAGGCACATCCACATGTATTGCTGTCCCTGGAAGTTGAAAGCAAATTTATATTGGCACGCTTTATCCAATGGAATGGACCAAAAGCCATTGCTAATGTCCAAAACCGATTTTTATTTTTTCGACTGGAGTCCCTGTCTGAGCATGGTCTCGGGACTCATGGCTACAGTGGGGGCTGCTACTGGGGTTACTTTGTTTAGTGCCCGATAATCGGTGGTCAGTCGCCATGAGCCATTGGGTTTCCTGACATGCCAAATTGGTGCATTATTCTTTGAGACTACTGAATGGAGTACGCCTTGGTCAAGCAGATTCTGTATCACCTTTGCGATTTCTCCCTCTGCTTGTTGGGGAGAACCGTACTGTTTTTGGGGTTTGGGGTCAGGACCTATAATGTTCACCAAGCCAACAATCTTGCCACAGTCGTGTTTGTGCTGTGCAAATGCTGCTTTGTGTCGCTGCAAGACTTCCCTAACTTCTTTATCCAGCCTAATGGCTCAAGGGTCGAACCAGAAGTCTCCTACTGCGCTGATTCTGTTTTTGTAGTCTCCAACTGTGAGCGTGGCGAGGGCTCGTGCTGCCTTTGCCATTCTCCACACACATTTGTTTACTGGGTCGAATGATAGATTGTGGGAACTCATAAAATCAATACCTAAAATGTGTTCGGCTGTCTAGGGTAGGTCGACCAGAACTACAGGGTGTTTGGTTTTAATGTTCCCTATCTGAATCGCTACAGGGGTTGTGATGTGTCCCTGCTATAAGTGTCCTGTAAAACCGCTGAGAGTAATGGTGGTCATAGTGGGCCATGTGTCTCGCTGAAACATTGTGGAGGAATTAAGCGTGGTGCGGGACCCTCCTGTGTCCCAAAGAAATTTTACGGGGAGTCCCCGGACTGTGCCTGCCACTACCGGCCTACCGGATTTGACCCAAAGGGTGTCGCAGACCCAAGTTGGGGAGTCGAAAAACCGTCAGTCGGTGCCGTTCATATCTGGGGTATTGAACGGGCGCTAACACTGTGAATTGGCTTTGCCCCATTCTTATTCAGGGTGCCTGTCTGCTGGTTTCGCTGCTGCTTTTGGGGTGCACTGCACTCGTGCGTAGTGTCCTAATTGTCCGCAATTATAACATTCTTGGGATTTAGTGTGCTGTGGGCTGTTTCGTCCCTCATTTACCCACGTGGGGTTCTGGTGTGTCCTAACTGAATGCATGTTAGCATCTGCCTGCTCTTCCTCTGCTTGACTGAAAGCTGATTTTCCCTGCATGGACTGTTCCCAAGCACAGGACAGTCTCTTTAGTACCCATTTCTCATTGCGGGTCTTGTCTGAAGGGTTGTAATTTGTGCAAGCTCTCTGTCCTGCTTCTGTCGCATGAGAGACTAGGATTCGAGTCCATTTGGCCATATTTTCTGGGCTCAAATGGGCACAGGCTAACTCTCCAAATACTGCTGTGAAATGAATCCACAAGCCTCCAGCAAACGCTGTGGGCTGCTCTGTCCTTTTCTGCCTACATTTGTTCAGGCCTTCTACGGGGGCTCCTTTGTTGTAGCCGATCGCATCTAGGATCACTGCATGCATTTCTTGGAGGGTGCCTCCTCCTACATTCTGTGGGTAGGGAAGGGCTGCCACGACTGAGGGGTCGAGGCTCAAAACTGTCAGCTTCACGTGCTCTCTTTCATCCAGGCCGTACATGGTCGCCTGTTGTTTTACTCGTGCGAAATAATGGTGTGGGTCTGCTGTGGGTTGGAACGGTGTTATCTTATCGCACGCATCCCTTAATTGAGTGATGGTCAATGGGGTGGTGTACAGAAAATCTGGGTCTCCGTCTGTTGTGGCCCTGCACTGTGTGGTAACAGGGTTCATAGCGTTGTGCTCTACCTGTGCAGTCGGGGGTGGGGTGCCTTTCTTTTCTGAGGTTTATCCTGAGTACATGTGCCATGTACATATCTATGGGCAGTCTCATTTAACTCCTGCCAATCGGGGCCATTTTCTTGGTCTAATTGGGGTCCAAACGTGCTCTGGGATCCATTTTGTACAGAAAGCAGTGATTGCAGGTCTGCAATTTGCTTCCGGCATTTTGCGTGGTCTATCGAGCTCTGCCTTTGTTCCATCGTGGAACTGTGGAGTGCTCGGAGGGCTGCTTTTAAATCGTTACATTGTTTCTTTAATTGCTCGACTTGATGTTCTGTCTCTTCTCGTACCAATACCGCGCGTTGCGTGTCTTGGTCGGCCTTATCGTATTGTGACTGATAGCTGCTTAAATGGGAGAGACAAGATCGGTGTGCCCGTTTGACATCCTCCACCTCCTTATCCTTCTCCGCTAACTGCTCTCTCAGTTCCCTGTTTTCTTTCTCATACTCACTCACGTCTCCCTCACTATTCTTATCTCTCTCTTCAATCTCTCTGCGGAGCGTCCTCAGGACCTCCTCTGTGCCTCGCAATTGTGCCAAGCAGGACACGATTGCCATCGGCTTACGAGCTTTCCCTAAGCTCTTCTTTATGGATTATGAATCTCTGCCAGGTTCCCCCACCGAGTATGCCCTATACTTCCGGGACCTGTTTCATCGTTCGCACAAAATTCACTCCAAAGGGGCCATCCTTTCCCTTTGAGATACTTTCTGATTTTCTCTTCCCATACGGAACACGGTCCTACTCTACTGGTTGCTGCGACCTCGAATTCTTGGGGGTTCATAAGGCGTTCCATTGCCTTCATTGCCATTTCTATCGCTATCTCTGGGGTATCTACCGAATTCGGAACAGGGGGGAATAAAGTGGTGATGTAAACACGGGTACGACTTACGCTATTTTCCAGCCTACAAAACTCCTGACAGTTTGACGCAACAAAATCTCTCAGGTTTATCTTATATCCCTGTTAGTACGCAAGCAAATAACACACTTCCGAATCTTGGTGGTTTGATCAGTATTGGTCTTACGCTTGTGGTTTTTCTTTTTCCAATTGGAATCTAATTTAAATTTGGGTTCTCTCAGAGTGACAAAGCCACTTCTAGGTTAAGTCCCGTCAGATGTCGCCAGTAATGTTGCTCTTTTTACTTGCTATAAATATAGCAGTCAATATGGTCGCCTTCCTTAATCCTAATTATGTTTACACTTAGAGTCGCCAGGTATCTCTCGATACCGCCACAAGGTTCAAACCCGAATACTGATCAAAGAGCCAATACACCAGTTAGTTAGTTCAAAGTCAATACTATTTATTTGCACACGCAGTAAGATCTACACATGCACGAAATACTACAAACTAAACTATCTCTAACGCTAACACCTATACTTAACTTCGGGTGCCCACTCAGTCAGAGTGGGCCTTGAACTTACTTACTTCTGGTGATGCTGGTGGACGGGTCTGCCCGCTTTGAGAGCCAAGTCCAAGAGAGCGAATCTTTTAACTGGAGGGGCTTTGCGCGCTTTTAGGCGGGCCTTGAACTTGGCCCCAATTAATTGGGCCGCTTCTCGATCATTGCTATCGACCTTAGCCAATAAAGGGGTGGGTGCCCTGATGGCTGGGCCTGTCTTAGGTGGCCGTTGGCTTTGCTTTGTTTGTGTCTTTCTGGAGCCGGGATGTCTGCAACAGTATCAACTACCTGAGTGTTAGTCCTTTGTTTCCCAGAGATATGCTAATTAACCCAGAGTTTCGATTCTGTCTGGTAACTGCCTCCCAAAATATACATTCAGGCACTGTGCCTGCTTGCTGTCTAGCATTGTCCACATTTCCCTACATTCTTTGTGAGCGTCCATTTTGTGTTCTGGATGTGGCCATCCCAGATAGCTACATGGGTCACTGTCCGTGTGGTGTTTGCACATTCTCCCTGTGTTTGTATGGATTTTGTCCCACAACACAAAGATGTGCAGGGTAGGCGGATTGGCCACGCTAAATTGCCCCTTAATTGGAAAAAATGAATTGGGTACTCTAAATTTATATTTAAAAATATAGACTGAAAAATTTACAGTGCGTGACCGGTGAAAATTAATGTGCAAATTAACTAGCAACTTGTAGCAAGAAACAGACACCTTGTGGATAGCAAGTCACCATTAATGTTTGGCTAATTTGTGCATTAATAATCATGTGCAAAGTTCACGTGCCTTACTTTTTTATCATAACTAATCCTTCGCCCCGCACTACAGTTTTGTGCAGCTATTTGTGTGTGTGGGGGTGGGGGGTGGTCAGTATCCATAGAAGCAAACAGACAGCAGCCAATGTGTTCCCTCATCTTTCTCTAGCATCACTCTCCACAGTTCTCTGGGTGAGAGAAGTGGAACTCTCTCTGTCTTTCTCAGCCAAGAATGTTTGAAGGTTGGCCTCATTAAAATTTGTGTTCCTTCCATTGCTCTCTCCCCTCTTTTGCGGAGTTAAAATTTTCAGCGAGGAGACCTTGGGTTCACAGGTGTGGAGTTATAACAACTTTGACAGTATCTTAATGGAAATCAAGATTAGGGCTATAGTGCAATAGCTTTCCCCAATCCACCCGATTCTCTCAAGAGTGTGTATCCACGTCACTTTGTGTTGGTCGAGACTACCTTCATACCCAACATTTAACTGGCAGGAGCTCCACTTGAAAAAGGATCAGTCAGCCATATGAAACTCCTCTGAGGAAGCGTGGTTTAATGAGGCAATTTACTTAAGAACCCAACTCAAAAATCCCTAACAATCACATTGGGCAGCTCTGAATTCTGCTTATTAAAGCTGGGGCGGGCTGGGCTGGAATGTATTTTCCAATCTTGGTCCTCTTTATTTTTAAAGTAAATACTGCCAAACAATTTACTGCTAAAGTGAGGCGGCCCAGTGAATTATTTGGTTTTGCAGAAGTCTTCTTCATTTAGCTTGTATTGCCTGGTATATTTATAAGAAATTACTTTGTTTAAATTGTGCAATTTACTTAATTGGGATTTAATCAGCCAAAGCTGTATATTTGTTGCTGTTCATTATCCGCTGCACCTGAGCTCAGCTCTTGTGTCTGCCGCCTCTTTTTGTATTTGTATTTTGTTCCAATTTGCCTTGATCGAAAAATCTGGGAATGATTTTTGATTCTCACAGAATCGCTCCCCCGTTTGGGGCCATCGGCTAACGTTTTCTCCACTGTTACTACGTTTTCTGATTTCTCCTTGTTACTCAATTGTTAGGTTTTTTTCCATAAATTTAGAGTACCCAATTATTTTTTTCCAATTAAGGGGCAATTTAGCGTGTTCAATCCACCTAACCTGCACATCTTTGGGTTGTGGGGGGTGAAACCCACGCAGACACGGGGAGAATGTGCAAACTCCACATGGACAGTGACCCAGAGCCGGGATTCGAACCTGGGACCGTGGCGCCACGAGGCAGCAGTGCTAACCCCTGCGCCACCGTGCCGCCCCTCAATTGTTAGGGTTTAGCTTCTCTGATCGGATTGGTGTATGATCTTATCTCGGAAGGAATTGTTCAATCACCCTGGTCGATCAATTTTTGTTTTCCAATGAAGGGGCAAATTAGCGCCTTATTTCCCCTCTCTCCCCACCACCCCCTTTCTTTCCCTTCTGTTGGTACAGAGAAGAGAGTCTCTCCAGCGTAAAGTTTAATGCTTGTATCATTTGTTTTTTTGTAGAAAGGTGTTGTGGACTGTTTTAATAATCAGAGTATCCACCGCCCCCCACCCCCCTCCCATACATTGGTACTGAGGGGAGGGTACCCTGTTTCTCCAACACAAAATTAGTGTTTGTACCATTTGGCCCTGTGTATATTTTTTACTGTTTTCTGATTTCTCCTTGTTACTCAATTGTTAGGTTTTTTTCCATAAATTTAGAGTACCCAATTATTTTTTTCCAATTAAGGGGCAATTTAGCGTGTTCAATCCACCTACCCTGCACATCTTTGGGTTGTGGGGGCAAGACCCAAGGAAACACTGGGAGAATGTTCAAACTCCACACGGACAGTGACTCAGAGCCGGGATCAAACCTGGGATTTGATCCCAGAGCCAGGATCAAACCTGGGGCCTCGGCGCTGTGAGGCAGCAGTGCTAACCCCTGCGCCACTGTGTCGCCCGTGCCCTGATCAATTTTGCAGAGGTCAGGGTTATTGTGAAATTTGTGCTAAAGTCAGGGTAGAGATTTGTTCACACTTGATCAGTAATAATAAAGCTGACCCCTGTTTTCATTGCACGTGAGGTGATGCTTTCCAAAGGGTGAATGGTTCTCCCTTCCTGGGTGGTTCTCCCCTGGGTGTGGGATCAGGAAATTCCACCTTCGCTCTCCTTGTCTTTACTGAGGATTTACTGGGATACCTTGAGGTAGATTGAATTGAAGTAACAGTTTGTGCCTCGAGTGAAAAGCACTGCCACTAATTTCCAACACCAGAAACAGAAGAGCGAGTTGGTTTTGGGTAAAGGTGACGGGGGTAGGGTGAAGGTGCGGGATTTATGGGCCAGTTAACCTCTTGTTCCACTCTTTGTGCTCTTTGGCTTTTTGCATTCTATTTTGTAATAAATTATCAGACGTTCAGTTTGCATGTGTTTGAGATTATGTAAGTGATAAACAAATGCAGAAAATACTGGACAAACCCAGCAGGTCTGTCAGCATCTGTGGAGAGTCTGGAGGACTCTCTGTTAAAGCTGTTCCAAGGAGAAACGGAAAGGTGAATATGAGAGTTGTTTGTAATGCAACCAAATGTCAATCTGGGCAATTGATGGGCTGAGTGTTTTACACAGGAATGGGGCTAGCCCATTCAGTCCAGTCTGTAAGATCATAGCCGATTTGTATCTTAACTCCATCTACTCACCTTGATTCTGTAACCCTTAAAACCCAAGCCTGGTGAAAATGTATCAATCTCCATTTTGAAATTGCAAGTTGACCCCAAGCCTCAGTGGCTTTTTGTCATGTTGGGGGGTGGGAGAATAGTTACAGATTTTCACAACCCCTTGTGTGAATAAATGTCTTCTGCTATCATCCTTCAATGGTGCAGCTCAAATTTTAAGTTGGTTTTGGAATTCTTGACTATTACCTTGTTATTCTGAATCACACCACTTTGAGCCACAGAATCTTTCTTTCTAGGTGGTCGAAGGTGCGCACTGTCAGGTGTGTGAACAAAGGGAAAGTTCAGCTTTTCTAAACAAAAAAGTGAACATTTGTTTAGCTGTTATTTTATTTATAATATTTCTATATTTTAGGGGACAGTTTTTCTCCTTCTCGAAATCGTGCAGCCAGCCTGGATGCTGGCTGGCATCTGTGTTGAACGTGTGCCTGGTTTGGGTGCTGGTTGTGAGTTGGGCGTGAGCCTGGTGTGGGTGCTGGGCATGCACCTGGCATGGGCGTTGGGCATGTGGTCAGCAGGGACACTGGGGGTGCGGCCAGCTGTTGCACGTTTTACTATGGGCGTAAAACGCGTTTATTGGAGTGTATTAACACGCCTCCGAGTTCGACGTGTGCTTAACACTGCTAGGCTCTGTTCTATGTAATTATTTAGCTCTGGAGTCGCCAGCTGCCGTATAGGCAACGTCACAAGTATTCCAAGGTCAAGTTCAAAGTAATAAAGACGATACACCGATTAGTAAAGTTCAAACGATCAATATTTATTATACAGTCAATAATAAATACTCATACACACACTAAGAGACTAAGCTACAACTAAACATAAGCAAACAGAATACTTATCTAACAGGAACAGGCAAGGTCAGAGAACGAGGCCTTCGTCCTGGTTTTGTCTGCAGCCTTCAGCAAGCGTTCTGGTACTTGGGAGTCTAGTGGGCTTGGATCGCGTAGCGAGCGTTGAACTTACGGTTTCGGCGGCTGGTGCTCAACGGCTGGAGTCAGGATACCAGGTGTCAGTCGGAGCCGGAGCACGGGTTTAACAGACCGGACAACACGAGGTCCCTATCTTTTATAGGGGTTCCGTTGTCCTTCCCTCTTCTCGGGCGGGCTCTACCTATTGGATCAATTTCTTATCGATACTGGATTAATTCCCCAATGCGAGGGGGTCTCCGTGATGGAGGGGGCGTTTCTTATGTCCTTTTGTTTGGAGGTTTCTGGTGCCTCGATGTCTGGGTCTTGATTGGAATGTGTCCATTCAGAACCAAATGTATCTATTGTGTGGGTGTTCAAGTCTGATGGCCTCATTAGCATGCAAAGCGTTTTGCCATTTGCACCTAGCTAAGGTCTTTTCACCTGAGCCCAAACTGGTTTCTGTTGCTGCAGAATGCAAACTGCTCTTTGCAGACTGCTGTTCTGGCTGAACTGTCTGTTTCCCAGCAGCCTTCCATTTTAGTTTGGCTCAGTGTCCATTTTGCGTGGCCAGCATGGCTACATTCCCTCCTTGTGATCCTCACAATCATACTATTGTGAAGGATCACCTATGTACTTTGCCTCCTTGTGTTCTGACCTCTTGCCAGTTCCTGTTCTACTCTGTTCTAAACTATGGGAAGAAGAGAAAAAAAAATTTAACTAACATCTCTACTTGGCCCTATGTCAAAAGGGACATGCATTACTACAATTGGGAACCTCTACCTATCACTATTAACCTTAACCTTAACTTAAACATTTAATCACTCTAAAATCTTAACCATTCACACCACAACATCACACTTCCCAACTCGGCAGTCGAGTATGGAACAATATAATACATGGCTGAATTTTATTTACAGAGTGTTGTAATCAGTGAGGGGTTGAGGGGTTTGGTGGAATCCGAAGATGGGGGATTGCACTCTATAGATGGGTGAGGTGCTGGAACGAGAGGCTCTCCTCTTCCATTTCCTCAACCTGAGGGTCTGCACTAGGATGATGAGGATCGCGATCACCAACAGTGATTCGATTATGTAGGACATGGAGTACCACGTCATGAATTTAGTACACCAGGTCTGAACCTCGCTGATCAGAGCTGAGCACTGGGGGTTTGCTGTAAGGGAAACATTTACGGTGGGGGTTGTGGGGGAAACGTGTCTTGTTTCCACACATATACATATGACATTAAACAGTAATAAGTGGGCTTCCATCATTTTGCTGTTCTTCTTCTTTCTCTTCCTTCTTCCTCCGGTATTGACAATCCTGGCTTCGACCCCTGTCTCGTCCTTTGAAACCTTTGGGATCAAGCACAGTATCTGTCAATACACAGTTTAAGACCTTTACTTGTTAGTGCATCTGTCTTTCAAAACCCAATTGACCCTTTAAAATGACTGGCTAAGTCACACCCTGTGACTCCCCTCATTTTTTTTCAAAAAGCGAATTTAAAGACCAGCATACACCTAACAATCCTTCCTTCTGCGAGCCGTCTCGCAGGCTTTGCTGATTTACCATCCGAATGTTCCCGGATGTAAATAGCATGTGGGATGGTGGCCGAAGGGCTACCTAACGTAAAATGAAAACAAACTTGGAAATAAACATCCGAATGAGTTGCGTATGGGCCGCGACGGGTATGAGTTGGATGGGATCCCCGGGTAGGGCGTGCTGTGCCATACCCGAGCTTGGCTGACCAAGGGTTGGTTCTCAGACAGGGCGGGTCCTCAGTGCCGTTTGTCCACTGCCTGAGTAACCTGGAGAAAACGGGTACGAATGTGTTTACCATGACTTGCAGCCTCTATTTCGCCGAATAGAGGGGCACCTAAAAACAATGGAGCCAAGATGCTCCGTTCTGAAAACAGGGAACAAGTCGTGAACCGTGTCGGTTCACCAGAGGATACAACTGAAGTTCTCAGAAATATCTGCGGACAAGCTATTTGGCGTGTGGCCTTACAACTTTGGAAAAGATCTCCAATCAAACCGAAGTTCTCAAAGGTATCTGCGGACAAGCTAACGTGTATGTGAGGTGGTCACAATCTTTTCAGCTGAAAAGAAGATGTCCATCCTCCAACTGAAACATTTACATTCCTGAAAACAAACAAACATAAAACGAAGACAAACATACGTGCAGGTTCCATCAGAACAAAGGGTACTATAAATTACATTTGGCTGGGGGTGTAACTAGCATACGGAGCCAGTGCAGTGTGACCGAAGAAGAGGGGAAGGAGAGAAACAAAAATGAACTGGCATTGCTGAGGTATCCCTGCCATGAGAAGTGGTGGGTAAGCACTCATAGTTTGCATGGGGAAGCTGGGACCTTGTGGCTGCTGTGGGTGGTGTTCTCTTTCATATCTGGGGGCGGGTCTAGCTGGTGCTGGGTGTCTCCTGCAATCTCGGGAGAAGTGTCCTGGCTGCCTACAGTTGTAACATGACCCCTGAGGCACATAAGGCGGAGCAGGCACTCTGGTGCATTGTTCCCTTGTGTACTGTTCCCTGAGAGGGGGGTCTGGGCTGTTGGTTTCATTGCTGCTTCGGGGGGCATTGGTGGGCTGATTCTGTTGCTGTTTCGGGGGGGCTTGACATTCTCGAGCGTAATGTCCTAATTGTCCACAGTTAAAACATTCCTTTGACTTGATCTGCTGTGGGCTGTTCCTTCCCTCATTTACACATGCGGGGTTTTGATGTGTTTTAACTGGATTCATGTCTGCATCTGCCTGCTCTTCGGGATTTATAAATGCTGTTTTATTGTGGACGGATTGCTGCCAAATGCGGGACAATCTTTTCAAGACCCATTTTTCATTATGGGCCTCCTCTGAGGGGTCATAATTGCTGCAGACATTCTGTCCTGCCTCTGTCGCGTGTGAGATTATTGTGCGCGTCCACTTAATCATGTTTTCACGGGTTAAATGCGCTCTATTTAACTCTCCAAAAACTGCGCTGAAATGAATCCACAGCCTTCCTGCGAATGCTGTGGGGTGTTCGGATCTTTTCTGCCTGCACTTATTCAATCCTTCTACGGGGTCACCTCTATTGTACCCGATGGCATCTAAAATAGCGGTGTGCATCTCCTCTAGGCTGCCTCCTGCCACGTTTTGTGGGTCGGGGAGGGCTGCCACTACACTCTGGTCTAAGCTCAGCACGGTGAGCTTAACCTGCTCTCTCTCATCCAGGCCGTACATGGTAGCCTGCTGTTTTACTTTAGCAAAGAACTGGTGGGGGTCTGCGGTGGGGAGGAACGGAGTGATCTTTTCACAAGCGTCCCTTAGCTGGGTTACTGTTAAAGGGGTGGTGTAAGTTATGTCTGGGGCGCCTTCTGATTCGGCTTTCCTCTGTGTGGTTACGGGATTCATGGGTGCGGTTATGATCTGAGCTGTGGGGGGTTGGGGTGCCTGTCGTTTCTGCTGAGCTGCGGGCGCACATGTTCCCTGAACATAACGCTGCGCTGTCTCACTTAATTCCTGCCAATCTGGGGCATTTTCCCCATCTAACTGAGCTCCAAAGGTGCTTTGGAAACCATTCTGCACCGAAAGCAGAGATTGCAGTTCCGCAATCTGTTTCCTGCATTTCGCGTGGTCAACTGTGCTTTGTCTTTGTTCGGTCGTTGCAGCGTGGAGTGCTCTCAAAGCTGCTTTGAGATCGGAACATTGCCTCTGCAATGCCTCCACCTGCTTTTCCGATTCCTGTCTTATCAGAACGGCACGTTGCACGTCCTGATAGGCTTTCTCATACTGGGTCTGGGAACTGCTCAGATGAGCTAGACAAGACTGGTGAGCCCTCTTGGCATCATCCACCTCTCTATCCTTCTCTGCCAACTTCCCTTTTAATTCCAGGTTTTCTTTCTCGATGTCCCTGACATCGACCTTACTCATTCGGTTCCTTTCCTCTAAATCTGCCCGGAGCGTCCTGATGACCTCCTCTGCGCCTCGCAACTGTGCCAAGCAGGACACAATCGCCATCGGCTTGCGTGCTTTACCTAAACTCTTTTTGTGTATTTGAGAGAGGTTCTCCCACCAAGTATGACCTATACTCCCGGGACCTGTCTCCTCATTTGCACAAAACTCTTTCCAAAGGGGCCATCCCTTTCCTTGTAAATATTTGCGGAGTTCCAGCTCCCACGTGGGACACTGGCCTACTCTGCTACTGCTGCTGGTCGCTGCGACCACAAACTTTGCTGGATCCATCAGACGTTCCATTGCCTGCATGGCCATTTCCTCTGACTCTCTTTTTATAATTTGGAACAGGGGGTTGTTGGGGTGGTGTTTTGAAAAACGGGTACGGCTTACGCTATTTTCCGATCACAAAACTACCGAAAGTTTGTCGCAACAAAAAGCTTTCAGTTTTACCTTACAGCCCTGTTAGTACGCATGCACTAAAACACACTTCCGAATTTCGCTTATTATTTTGAACACCTTGAATACTTGTGATCTCTTTCTTTCTCTGCAATTTGGAGTTCTAATTCAAATTTCAGGGTCCTGGACACTGTGGTGTTTCCACTTACAACAGGGTCCCGGCGGATGTCGCCACTAAATGTTGCACGTTTTACTATGGGCGTAAAACGCGTTTATTGGAGTGTATTAACACGCCTCCGAGTTCGACGTGTGCTTAACACTGCTAGGCTCTGTTCTATGTAATTATTTAGCTCTGGAGTCGCCAGCTGCCGTATAGGCAACGTCACAAGTATTCCAAGGTCAAGTTCAAAGTAATAAAGACGATACACCGATTAGTAAAGTTCAAACGATCAATATTTATTATACAGTCAATAATAAATACTCATACACACACTAAGAGACTAAGCTACAACTAAACATAAGCAAACAGAATACTTATCTAACAGGAACAGGCAAGGTCAGAGAACGAGGCCTTCGTCCTGGTTTTGTCTGCAGCCTTCAGCAAGCGTTCTGGTACTTGGGAGTCTAGTGGGCTTGGATCGCGTAGCGAGCGTTGAACTTACGGTTTCGGCGGCTGGTGCTCAACGGCTGGAGTCAGGATACCAGGTGTCAGTCGGAGCCGGAGCACGGGTTTAACAGACCGGACAACACGAGGTCCCTATCTTTTATAGGGGTTCCGTTGTCCTTCCCTCTTCTCGGGCGGGCTCTACCTATTGGATCAATTTCTTATCGATACTGGATTAATTCCCCAATGCGAGGGGGTCTCCGTGATGGAGGGGGCGTTTCTTATGTCCTTTTGTTTGGAGGTTTCTGGTGCCTCGATGTCTGGGTCTTGATTGGAATGTGTCCATTCAGAACCAAATGTATCTATTGTGTGGGTGTTCAAGTCTGATGGCCTCATTAGCATGCAAAGCGTTTTGCCATTTGCACCTAGCTAAGGTCTTTTCACCTGAGCCCAAACTGGTTTCTGTTGCTGCAGAATGCAAACTGCTCTTTGCAGACTGCTGTTCTGGCTGAACTGTCTGTTTCCCAGCAGCCTTCCATTTTAGTTTGGCTCAGTGTCCATTTTGCGTGGCCAGCATGGCTACATTCCCTCCTTGTGATCCTCACAATCATACTATTGTGAAGGATCACCTATGTACTTTGCCTCCTTGTGTTCTGACCTCTTGCCAGTTCCTGTTCTACTCTGTTCTAAACTATGGGAAGAAGAGAAAAAAAAATTTAACTAACATCTCTACTTGGCCCTATGTCAAAAGGGACATGCATTACTACAATTGGGAACCTCTACCTATCACTATTAACCTTAACCTTAACTTAAACATTTAATCACTCTAAAATCTTAACCATTCACACCACAACATCACACTTCCCAACTCGGCAGTCGAGTATGGAACAATATAATACATGGCTGAATTTTATTTACAGAGTGTTGTAATCAGTGAGGGGTTGAGGGGTTTGGTGGAATCCGAAGATGGGGGATTGCACTCTATAGATGGGTGAGGTGCTGGAACGAGAGGCTCTCCTCTTCCATTTCCTCAACCTGAGGGTCTGCACTAGGATGATGAGGATCGCGATCACCAACAGTGATTCGATTATGTAGGACATGGAGTACCACGTCATGAATTTAGTACACCAGGTCTGAACCTCGCTGATCAGAGCTGAGCACTGGGGGTTTGCTGTAAGGGAAACATTTACGGTGGGGGTTGTGGGGGAAACGTGTCTTGTTTCCACACATATACATATGACATTAAACAGTAATAAGTGGGCTTCCATCATTTTGCTGTTCTTCTTCTTTCTCTTCCTTCTTCCTCCGGTATTGACAATCCTGGCTTCGACCCCTGTCTCGTCCTTTGAAACCTTTGGGATCAAGCACAGTATCTGTCAATACACAGTTTAAGACCTTTACTTGTTAGTGCATCTGTCTTTCAAAACCCAATTGACCCTTTAAAATGACTGGCTAAGTCACACCCTGTGACTCCCCTCATTTTTTTTCAAAAAGCGAATTTAAAGACCAGCATACACCTAACAATCCTTCCTTCTGCGAGCCGTCTCGCAGGCTTTGCTGATTTACCATCCGAATGTTCCCGGATGTAAATAGCATGTGGGATGGTGGCCGAAGGGCTACCTAACGTAAAATGAAAACAAACTTGGAAATAAACATCCGAATGAGTTGCGTATGGGCCGCGACGGGTATGAGTTGGATGGGATCCCCGGGTAGGGCGTGCTGTGCCATACCCGAGCTTGGCTGACCAAGGGTTGGTTCTCAGACAGGGCGGGTCCTCAGTGCCGTTTGTCCACTGCCTGAGTAACCTGGAGAAAACGGGTACGAATGTGTTTACCATGACTTGCAGCCTCTATTTCGCCGAATAGAGGGGCACCTAAAAACAATGGAGCCAAGATGCTCCGTTCTGAAAACAGGGAACAAGTCGTGAACCGTGTCGGTTCACCAGAGGATACAACTGAAGTTCTCAGAAATATCTGCGGACAAGCTATTTGGCGTGTGGCCTTACAACTTTGGAAAAGATCTCCAATCAAACCGAAGTTCTCAAAGGTATCTGCGGACAAGCTAACGTGTATGTGAGGTGGTCACAATCTTTTCAGCTGAAAAGAAGATGTCCATCCTCCAACTGAAACATTTACATTCCTGAAAACAAACAAACATGAAACGAAGACAAACATACGTACAGGTTCCATTAGAACAAAGGGTACTATAAATTACATTTGGCTGGGGGTGTAACTAGCATACGGAGCCAGTGCAGTGTGACCGAAGAAGAGGGGAAGGAGAGAAACAAAAATGAACTGGCATTGCTGAGGTATCCCTGCCATGAGAAGTGGTGGGTAAGCACTCATAGTTTGCATGGGGAAGCTGGGACCTTGTGGCTGCTGTGGGTGGTGTTCTCTTTCATATCTGGGGGCGGGTCTAGCTGGTGCTGGGTGTCTCCTGCAATCTCGGGAGAAGTGTCCTGGCTGCCTACAGTTGTAACATGACCCCTGAGGCACATAAGGCGGAGCAGGCACTCTGGTGCATTGTTCCCTTGTGTACTGTTCCCTGAGAGGGGGGTCTGGGCTGTTGGTTTCATTGCTGCTTCGGGGGGCATTGGTGGGCTGATTCTGTTGCTGTTTCGGGGGGGCTTGACATTCTCGAGCGTAATGTCCTAATTGTCCACAGTTAAAACATTCCTTTGACTTGATCTGCTGTGGGCTGTTCCTTCCCTCATTTACACATGCGGGGTTTTGATGTGTTTTAACTGGATTCATGTCTGCATCTGCCTGCTCTTCGGGATTTATAAATGCTGTTTTATTGTGGACGGATTGCTGCCAAATGCGGGACAATCTTTTCAAGACCCATTTTTCATTATGGGCCTCCTCTGAGGGGTCATAATTGCTGCAGACATTCTGTCCTGCCTCTGTCGCGTGTGAGATTATTGTGCGCGTCCACTTAATCATGTTTTCACGGGTTAAATGCGCTCTATTTAACTCTCCAAAAACTGCGCTGAAATGAATCCACAGCCTTCCTGCGAATGCTGTGGGGTGTTCGGATCTTTTCTGCCTGCACTTATTCAATCCTTCTACGGGGTCACCTCTATTGTACCCGATGGCATCTAAAATAGCGGTGTGCATCTCCTCTAGGCTGCCTCCTGCCACGTTTTGTGGGTCGGGGAGGGCTGCCACTACACTCTGGTCTAAGCTCAGCACGGTGAGCTTAACCTGCTCTCTCTCATCCAGGCCGTACATGGTAGCCTGCTGTTTTACTTTAGCAAAGAACTGGTGGGGGTCTGCGGTGGGGAGGAACGGAGTGATCTTTTCACAAGCGTCCCTTAGCTGGGTTACTGTTAAAGGGGTGGTGTAAGTTATGTCTGGGGCGCCTTCTGATTCGGCTTTCCTCTGTGTGGTTACGGGATTCATGGGTGCGGTTATGATCTGAGCTGTGGGGGGTTGGGGTGCCTGTCGTTTCTGCTGAGCTGCGGGCGCACATGTTCCCTGAACATAACGCTGCGCTGTCTCACTTAATTCCTGCCAATCTGGGGCATTTTCCCCATCTAACTGAGCTCCAAAGGTGCTTTGGAAACCATTCTGCACCGAAAGCAGAGATTGCAGTTCCGCAATCTGTTTCCTGCATTTCGCGTGGTCAACTGTGCTTTGTCTTTGTTCGGTCGTTGCAGCGTGGAGTGCTCTCAAAGCTGCTTTGAGATCGGAACATTGCCTCTGCAATGCCTCCACCTGCTTTTCCGATTCCTGTCTTATCAGAACGGCACGTTGCACGTCCTGATAGGCTTTCTCATACTGGGTCTGGGAACTGCTCAGATGAGCTAGACAAGACTGGTGAGCCCTCTTGGCATCATCCACCTCTCTATCCTTCTCTGCCAACTTCCCTTTTAATTCCAGGTTTTCTTTCTCGATGTCCCTGACATCGACCTTACTCATTCGGTTCCTTTCCTCTAAATCTGCCCGGAGCGTCCTGATGACCTCCTCTGCGCCTCGCAACTGTGCCAAGCAGGACACAATCGCCATCGGCTTGCGTGCTTTACCTAAACTCTTTTTGTGTATTTGAGAGAGGTTCTCCCACCAAGTATGACCTATACTCCCGGGACCTGTCTCCTCATTTGCACAAAACTCTTTCCAAAGGGGCCATCCCTTTCCTTGTAAATATTTGCGGAGTTCCAGCTCCCACGTGGGACACTGGCCTACTCTGCTACTGCTGCTGGTCGCTGCGACCACAAACTTTGCTGGATCCATCAGACGTTCCATTGCCTGCATGGCCATTTCCTCTGACTCTCTTTTTATAATTTGGAACAGGGGGTTGTTGGGGTGGTGTTTCGAAAAACGGGTACGGCTTACGCTATTTTCCGATCACAAAACTACCGAAAGTTTGTCGCAACAAAAAGCTTTCAGTTTTACCTTACAGCCCTGTTAGTACGCATGCACTAAAACACACTTCCGAATTTCGCTTATTATTTTGAACACCTTGAATACTTGTGATCTCTTTCTTTCTCTGCAATTTGGAGTTCTAATTCAAATTTCAGGGTCCTGGACACTGTGGTGTTTCCACTTACAACAGGGTCCCGGCGGATGTCGCCACTAAATGTTGCACGTTTTACTATGGGCGTAAAACGCGTTTATTGGAGTGTATTAACACGCCTCCGAGTTCGACGTGTGCTTAACACTGCTAGGCTCTGTTCTATGTAATTATTTAGCTCTGGAGTCGCCAGCTGCCGTATAGGCAACGTCACAAGTATTCCAAGGTCAAGTTCAAAGTAATAAAGACGATACACCGATTAGTAAAGTTCAAACGATCAATATTTATTATACAGTCAATAATAAATACTCATACACACACTAAGAGACTAAGCTACAACTAAACATAAGCAAACAGAATACTTATCTAACAGGAACAGGCAAGGTCAGAGAACGAGGCCTTCGTCCTGGTTTTGTCTGCAGCCTTCAGCAAGCGTTCTGGTACTTGGGAGTCTAGTGGGCTTGGATCGCGTAGCGAGCGTTGAACTTACGGTTTCGGCGGCTGGTGCTCAACGGCTGGAGTCAGGATACCAGGTGTCAGTCGGAGCCGGAGCACGGGTTTAACAGACCGGACAACACGAGGTCCCTATCTTTTATAGGGGTTCCGTTGTCCTTCCCTCTTCTCGGGCGGGCTCTACCTATTGGATCAATTTCTTATCGATACTGGATTAATTCCCCAATGCGAGGGGGTCTCCGTGATGGAGGGGGCGTTTCTTATGTCCTTTTGTTTGGAGGTTTCTGGTGCCTCGATGTCTGGGTCTTGATTGGAATGTGTCCATTCAGAACCAAATGTATCTATTGTGTGGGTGTTCAAGTCTGATGGCCTCATTAGCATGCAAAGCGTTTTGCCATTTGCACCTAGCTAAGGTCTTTTCACCTGAGCCCAAACTGGTTTCTGTTGCTGCAGAATGCAAACTGCTCTTTGCAGACTGCTGTTCTGGCTGAACTGTCTGTTTCCCAGCAGCCTTCCATTTTAGTTTGGCTCAGTGTCCATTTTGCGTGGCCAGCATGGCTACACAGCATGGACACTGGCTGCATGAGCAGCTGGCTGGTATGGGCACTGGGTGTGTGGTGTGGACGCTGGTCATGTGGTTGGCGGGGGCACGAGTTGTGCAACCAGTAAGGACATCGGCAGTACTCCGGTGTGGAAGCAGCTAGCTGGTGTTGGCACTGGGTGTGTGGCTGGTGTGTGCGCTGGTTATGTGGTAAGCTGGGCGTACAAGCAGCTGGCTGGTATGCGCACTGGGCGTGTGGCTGGCATTGGGTGTGTGTCTGCTGTGGACGCTGGGCGTGAGGTCAGCAGGTGCTCAGAGTGTGCATCTCCATGAGTAAATTGACTTTCAAAATTAGTTTACAATATTTGTTAGTGTATTTGATCATTGCCTTCCTCCAAATTTGAGTTGTTTTCTCTGGCTATTTTAGCCCCCCCCCCCCCTACCTCTTTATATTTCCCGGACCTGACCCATCCAGTAAGATCTCAGCTGTGTCGCTCTTTCTATTATTATGCCTCTTTCTGTTGGTCTTGTACCCACACTCTGTACCCAGGCTGGAGCACCAATAAGATGTGCTCTGAGCCCAACGTTGACATTACAAACTTCTTTGTGTCTCTATTTCTCATCTCACTTTTGAAAATCGCTTATTGTCCCGAGTAGGCTTCAATGAAGTTACTGTGAAAAGCCCCTAGTCGCCACATTCCGGCGCCTGTCCGGGGAGGCTGGTACGGGAATCGAACCGTGCTGCTGGCCTGCTTGGTCTGCTTTAAAAGCCAGCGATTTAGCCCAGCCCCTCTTTTTAACTCTCTCTTGTCATTCGGGGTGGTGTTACATTCTAGTTTCTGTTGCACAACTGGAGTTGTGTTCTCTGTCACCTTCTTCTTAACAACACTGGTGGTGAGTACCCATTTTATAATGGCAAGATTCGGTAACTGAGAAGAGCTAAATTGAGATCTTCATTCTTCTTCATCAAGTCTTTGGCTCTCTCTTGGCTTCTCCATTTGCTTGAGGATACTGAGGTGAGCTGGCCTCAGGAATGAATCCATATTCCTTCACAAAATAGTGGAATAATTCACTGGCAAGTTGTCTTCCACTACAATGTCTGGATGTAATGTGTTTTGGAGATTCTCTTCAGTGAATCTTCTGAAGTGCTGCAGGGAAATCTGTTCACTTCTATCCATCAATGACAATGAGAAAAACATGGCCTTTAATATAAAATAAATCCATTCTGAGACATTTCCACGACCTTGTTGGAAATGTGGAGAATGATACCGGTTCCCTTTGCCCTTGGCTGTTCTTTGACCATGCAAGGAAATTTGAAATTAATTCTTCAATGGAACTCCGGACTGATTGCTGGGCTCTTATTCAACATTTTCCTTACCCTAAATGGCTGAATATTTTGGAGAATATCAAGCCAAAGTGTTTTGGGAATGTGGAATGACTATTCTGTCAAAGAGATCATCAATGATTGTGAGCTGCTTTCTCTGTTCAAAGCATTGCTGTAGTATTGGGTTGCAAGGAGTATAGTGTGGCCATTCTTCCAGCATTCCTTTGTCTAGACTCAGTTGTCATGTTGCTGTTGTGCTTTTTTTTATTGCTGACAGCTCCTTTGCAGTAGCCAGTAGGTGTTTAGTTGTGAGTGATGTATATGATTCCGCCTCCTTGACGAAACTCCAACTCCTCTATTTTGGATCCTTCAGTTGATATTCTTCATCATTCAACTGCTGTCATCTGATACTTCCCTTCAACGTACTCGGTTACTGAATCTTTTAAAAATGAATCCCTGGGGTGCAGATGTTGCCCATCCCACATTGCCCTTGAACTGAGTAGGTTTCTAGGCCATTTCACATTTCAGAGGGCAATTGGAAGTCAACCACATTGCTGTGGGTCTGGAGTCACATGTAGGCCAGACCAGGTAATGCTGGCAGATTTCCTTCCTTAAAGGACGTTAGCGAACCAATTAATAGAGTACCCAATTAATTTTTTCCTATTAAGGGGCAATTTAGCATGTTCAATCCACCTACCCTGCACATCTTTGGGTTGTGGGGGCGAAACCCACGCAAACGCGGGGAGAATGTGCAAACTCCACACGGACAGTGACCCAGAGCCGGGATCGAACCTGGGACCTCGGCGTCGTGAGACTGCAGTGCTACCACTGCGCCAATCGCCAATGCCTTTGTGGTCATCGTTAGACTTCTAATTCCAGCTTTTAAAAAAATTGGATTCATATTTCATCATCAGCTGGGGTGGGATTCGAACCCTGATTACCCCTGGTCTCTGGATTATTAGTCCAGTGAAAATACCATTACATCACCTCCTCTCCAAATCATACCTCATTAGTCTCAGTCCGTTGAATTCTAGGCAGCATCTCAACAATTTCCTTCGTGTTCAGAAGAGTGACTAATAATAATAAGAAGAATTGCTTATTGTCACAAGTAGGCTTCAATGAAGTTACTGTGAAAAGCCCCTAGTCGCCACATTCCGGCACCTCTTTGGGGAGGCAGGTACGGGAATTGAACACACGCTGCTGGCCTTGTTCTGCGTTACAGGCCAGCTGTTTAGCCCACTGAACTAAACCAGCCCCTTTAATAATCACTTAGTGTCACAAGTAGACTTCAATTAAGTTACTGTGAAAGGCCCCTAGTCGCCACATTCTGGTGCCTGTTCGGGCAGGCCGGTACGGGAATTGAACCCGCGCTGCTGGCCTTGTTCTGCATTACAAGCCAGCTGGTTAGCCCACTGTGCTAAACCAGCCCCTGGTTGCTTTTGGCTGCTAGCTTTTGGCCGATTTTCAATTTCAAAACACAATCCCATCACGTGGTCTGGGAACGTTGTCCACACCCATATTGCTGCCAATGTTGTCTTCTCAATTGTAGCATATCTTTTTTCTCTCAGTAATCTTGAGATATAATAAACTGGATATGTTTACCCTCTCTTTGTACTTGAACTAAAACTGTTCTCAGACCTGTGGACGATGCGCCATCTGCAGCTACCATGGTCACCTGTGTAGTGTGTTGAAATTTCAGGAGAAATAAGAAGATTTTTGATCTTCTCAAAAGCATTTTGCTGACCCGCATCCCAGCATCACTTGTTGACCTCAAAAGCTGTCCTAATGGCTCATTGGCTTCTGCCAAATGTGGTAAGAGCTTGCCCACTTGGTTGACCATTCCTAGAAACCATGTTAAGTCCCAAACATTGTGTGAAACCACAAACTTTCTACTTCTAACTTGCTCATGGGGGCCTATGATCACAATTAACGGCTGTACTCTGTGACTAAAGGTCACATGCTGTGCTGTAATCAGATTGAATTAGTCCGGTAATGATTTTCCATACATCAGTGCATTCCATACATTCCAGACATTATTAAAGATAAAGTTACAATTCGTGATTTGAGATGGTCGGCAACTTCAAAGGATATCAAGCAGTAGCCTTGGTTCAGCCGGTACATCGGTCCGGGGCCCGGAGAGCCAAGAAGGGGCCCGTGAATCTCTGAAGGGCCCTTAAAAATTATAATTAATTAGATAAATAAATCTCCAACTTCTTTCCTGAGATTTGTATTCTAACTTAATAAAATATAATTGTTTTTAAAAAGAGCAATACCAAATAAAAATGCAATAAAGAAACAAACAAATAATCACTCAGTGTATGAAGGAACGAAGCAGTGTCAAACGGATGTGAAAAGGAGTGGGGGGGGCTGGTTCACCCGGGTCGGACATAGTTGGAAATCCACGTTTTCAGCAAGAGTGTGTGAATTTAAAGATAAAGTTACAGTTCGTGATTTGAGATGGTCGGCAACTTGAAAGGATATCAAGCAGTACATAGGAGAAGCGGTACCTTTGACCGTGAATCATGAGGTCAAAGATATTGAAGTGATAAGCCATGATCGGTAAACTCAAAGGGTTGCGACTTGTAACACTACACTGGTATCAAACTGGACATGTTAACTTTGGTCGTGGGACCATTCTTAATGTCTTACTATAGTCGGACCAAACTTCTAAGTTTCAACAGTTGTCTCAGTTGCTTGCTGGTGTGAACACTGGACAGTGGTTGTCTCCTCTTCTGAAGCTGCATAGGCCACAGTAGTATTGACTAATGAACATAGCCTATTGAAGTGTAAGTAAGTTATTTTATATTTTTTATCAAGTAGGGGTTTATCTGGCGTTCCTTCAAGTTATTCTTGCAATCATCAATATTCATTTTTCCCAATGTGGGCTATTTTTAATTAAGTTTTTATTTCAGGAATATTACCCCTACCAGCATTGAAAAGAAAAAGCATAAATCTGGGTCACTAAAACGCAAAGAACAAAAAGAAGCAGAAAGGAAGGAATCAGCCAAGCGATGCAGGCCTATTACTGATTTTATAATACCACAAGCACAATCCACATCAATATCCAGTTCTGCAACAAATAATCAAGAAGCAAGAAACAATGCTCATGGTGATGATGCAATGACATGTGAGTTACAAGAACAGAGAGGAGCTGCTTTGAATGTAGAGACAAATACAAGTGCATCCATTACTAATCAACCCAGGCCCAATATTTCTTCTGGCTTCCTTGTTCCAGTATCTGTACTGCCTGTAGTTGCAACATAGAACAGTACAGCACAGAACAGGCCCTTCGGCCCTCAATGTTGTGCCGAGCCATGATCACCCTACTCAAACCCACGTATCCACCCTATACCCGTAACCCAACAACCCCCCCTTAACCTTACATTTATTAGGACACTACGGGCAATTTAGCATGGCCAATCCACCTAACCCGCACATCTTTGGACTGTGGGAGGAAACCGGAGCACCCGGAGGAAACCCACGCACACAGGGGGAGGACGTGCAGACTCCACACAGACAGTGACCCAGCCGGGAATCGAACCTGGGACCCTGGAGCTGTGAAGCATTTATGCTAACCACCATGCTACCCTACATAGCTTCAACTAGTGACAGGGAATCAGATATTCCTTCAAGCATAAATGACTTGGTTTCTGAAGCACATCCTGTAAATGAACCTACGCAAGAAAATGAAAGATCAATTACTGGAATCTTCGAATATCCATCACGAGCAAAGCTAAAACAGTTTTTTGCTGAACATCCACTTCAGCCACTTGATGATCTGCCATTTGATGCTCGTTTGTATGAGAGGAAAATTATGAATGACTCAGTCCCAAGAAAATGGCTAACATATAACAAAGAAAATAGATGCTTATATTGTTCATACTGCTTAGCCTTTGAGTTTCCCGTAAGAAGTCTTACAACACCAGGTTAAAGTCCAACAGGTTTGTTTCAAACACGAGCTTTCGGAGCGCAGCTCCTTCCTCAGGTGAATGAGTTTCCCAACACTTGTAATCCATCACCCTTTGTACGTGGCTTTAGTGACTACAGGCGGATTAGCCAGAGCTTGACTTTACATGAATCGACAACAACACATGTCAGAAATGCTCAGCAATATATCAATGTGGTTAATGATGACACCTTAGATACATTTTTTGCAGCATCACTAATTAAAAGGAAAGAAGAAGTATTGAAGCAGAGAACTATTGTCATGAGGATTATAGACATCATAAAGATGTTAGGCAAGCAAGCACTTCCTTTTCGAGGTCACAGAAATGAATCGGCCTACACTCTAGATACTGAGGTTCTGAATCATGGCAATTTTTTAGCTACAGTGCAGTTGATGGCAAAATATGACCCCATTATGGCAGCTCACGTTTCTGCAGTGCAAAACAAGTCTAAACAAAGAATAAAACGATTAGAGCAACAAGGAAAGGCTCAAAGTAAAGGCCGTGGTGGACTTGTTACATACCTGAGTAAAACAACTATAAACATGTTAATCAAAATTATGAAGAATATGATACAAGAAAGAATTAGTCATGAAGTTTCTCAAGCAAAATATTATTCTATTCAGGTTGATTCAACAAAAGATAATTCATCCATCGATCAGTTTAGCATTATTATTTGGTATGTGCTTAAAGGTATTATCTGTGAGCGACTTCTTTCATTTGTGCCAAGTAATGATGGTACAGGACAGGGACTTTTTGATCTATTGATTGAAACATTACAGCATCTTAAAATTGACCCCCAAAATGTTTATCTGATAGCACAGATGGCGTTGCAAGCTACCATGGCCAGTATAATGGTTTACAAAGTAAAATTGCTGATGTGGCTGATCAACATGTTCATATATGGTGCTATGCCCATGTCTTGAATTTGGTGATAACTGAAACAACAAAATGTTGTGTGCCTGCAGTTTCTTTTTTCAATTTGCTCCAGAATATAGCAACTTTTGTGAAAGCATCATACAAGAGATGGCTGTGTGGATAGAAGTTGTTGGAAAACATCTAGGACAAGAAAAAATGAAACGATTAAAGCTAATTGGTGAGACCAGATGGTCAGGAAAATCCAATGCAGCAACAACTATATTTGGACGTTTTGATGATGCCGCTGCCAGTACTTTCGTAAATCTATTGACATGCTTATCAATGATACAACATTCAGAAAAGTTTGATGCAAAAACAAAACATGAAGCAAATGTTTTACTTCAAAGTCTTCTAAAGTTTGAAACCATATTGACAGCATTTACTTACTTGTATATATTTGAAACTACGACCCCGTTATCAAGTTATCTACAGACAAGTGGTTTAGATATGTTTACTGCATGAAGTTTGGTAGATTCAGCTACAACAAAGTTGAAGGAACAGACAAGAACATTTGATAACGTTCACAGCAAGGCTTTGGAATTTGTAAATAAATGTAATGACAGGATTTCACAGATGAATATGGATGAAAATCAAACATTGGAAATTGATGCGTTGGAAACAGCATTGCCAGTTAAGAGGCAGAGGAAGAAGAAAAGAATGGCAGATGAGCTTATTGATGATGAAAGAAATTCCTCAGATTCTCTAGCTGATTTTCGAGTAAATGTGTTTAACCTAATAATGGATTGCATTGTCCAGTCACTAGAATCACGCTTTGTACAACACAAACAGTTGTATAAAGATTTGTCCTGCTTGGACCCAGCAAAGTGTAAAACTATTGCAGAGAAGGGCCTTGAAGATGAAGCATTGGAAGGTATTATTAAGCTGTTTCCACAAATCAGCAAAGATCAAGTAATATTGGAATTGTTTTCTTTTGCTTCAAACTTTGATGTATTAAAGCTATTGCTTAATGATGGTGAGAATATGGATTCCAGTTGCAACAATTGTAAAATTTGCAGCACTTGCCCATCGTGTGTACTAAAAATTCTGGCATCCAACAGACTTCATGACAAGGCATATGATAACCTTTATAAACTTTATAAAGTCATCTGCACACTATCAGTTACTCAAGTCCAATGTGAGAGGACATTTTCAAAGCTAAAGATCATAAAGACAAGGTTAAGAAATTTGCTGTCTGAGGAGAATTTGGAATTATACATGTTGCTATCCATTGAAAAGGAATTGTTAGATGAATTGGCAGATTCGCACAATCATCTAGCGAACACAAACGATTGCTCTTAATATAGTGGACTGCATGCAATGCTCTATTGTGCTTTTGAACTATCTGTTAATGTGTAAATTGTACAGTAAACTATTTAAAAATATCAACCAATGACTTAAAATTTAAAAAATAAAATAAAAAATTCAATTATAACATTTTGTATTTACATTTGGTATCTACTGCCAGTAATAATTACTAAGAAATACACATTTTTTCCACAAAAATTTTAATTGTACCCTTTTTTCCATATGAATGTTTTGAAAATTTTATTTATTCGTTATGAAAATTAAATGATAGCATTGTAGTTGTGGGTGGGCCCCCTTTGTCTCCTGGCAACCAATATTTTTAGACCCAGTCCGCCACTGTCTAATATCATTGTTGTTATTATTCAAAATTATTGTTACTATTCAAAAGAGTACAGCATTTATCACGCTGGCCAACACTTTTTATATTCAGCACTGTGAAAAGAGATCGACCCATTTCATGGTGTTCTGCACTTTCCATGATATCTTTCATTTCTGCTGTTTCCTCCTTAAATGAGCTACTTGCAACTTAGTAAAAAAAATCAAATAAAATGTGACAATGATGCAAGTCTTATGGATCTTTAAGGATTCAATACCAGAGTATAGGAACAATTGATTTCAGAAATGTCTGACCAATTAGTGTATAGAGTGAGTGTGTCAGATGAGTGCACAAAGGGGTATGATGCTTCCCGCTGTGAATATTGAACACAAGTGCCGTAGTGTTACATTTTTGGATGTCAAAGTTGGAATTTCAAGATGTAACATCATAGAATCCCTACAATGCAGAAGGAGGCCATTCAGTCCATTGAGTTTGCACCAACCCTCTGAAGGAGCACCCTACCTCAGCCTAATCCCTCACCCTATCCCCATAACCCCACCTGACCTTTTGGACACTAAGGGACAATTGAGCATGCCCAATCCACCTCACCTGCACATATTTGGACTGTGGAAGGAAACCGGAGCACCCGGAGGAAACCCATGCAGACATGGGGAGAAAGTGCAAACTCCAGACAGGCAGTCACCCGAGGCTGGAATTGAACCCGGGTCCCATGGAGCTGTGAGGCAGCAGTGCTAAACACTGTGCCATCATACCGTTCCTGCCTACCTGTTAACAAATTTCCTTCAAGTGCTCTCTGTTTCGAAGGTTTTAAGTGTCTCCAACAGAGATTGATTTCAGGTATGCACAATTTGTATATTCCTGCTGTTGGCATTACCTCTAATCACAGGGTCACTGCCAGGAGAAAGGAGCAGAGGTCAATTAAGAGCACAAACCTGCCGTTCCTGAAATTGACCCTCACTGTGATTACCTTCACAACGGCAGCAGGATTTCAAACAACAATAATAATTTAGCTCCAATCTAGTTATTGGAAAACATATTGGAGCGCTGCTGCGTCAGCCTAAATAAGATTTATCTTGGCATACCTCAAAGCTGTCGGTATAACCTGTGGCAGCACTGTGAGATTAGCCGTAGTGTCTGAGACGGCATTCTTGGTTGTGGGTTAATTGGAATTTGCTGATTTAACAACAAGTGTGGACAAGAGGCTGCCCCAAAGCGAATGGAGGTCATACTGTTCGATTTGATTTGGCCTGCGCACACAATATTAACACTGAGAAAACTGCTCTCCTGCTCCTCCAGAGTTGCCCTCTAAATTGATGTCCCACTTAATTGTGACTGGGCAGGAGCAACCTGATTCTCTTTAATTGTATCTTTCTTCAAAAGTGACAACAGCGAACATTTTTTTAAACCTTCTCCTGATTTTCTGCTGAAAATCCATGGGTGGAATCTTCTGCTGTGAAGTTGCGGGTGATTCCAACAGGGGAGGCGGGACAGGTAAACACGTGCCACTGTGTGCTGCTCACCTCCATTACTGAGGTATCCATGCGGAGTGCGGCCAATCACATCCCATGGCGGGGTTGGGCATGGGGTCGCCCTCCCCCCGCCATGGCCATTGCCTCAAGGGCTATATTTTATGGGCTTGAAGAGCTCCTGGACAGCACCCCACATCCCCCCTCCTCCCCTCCCCTCCCCTCCTGCCGACTGAGGGGAGGGTACCCTGTTTCTCCAACACAAAATGAGTGTTTGTACTGTTTGGCCTTGTATGTATTTTTACTGTTTTAATAAAAAGATATGGCTCCCAAGTGTAGTTCCCCTTTTCCCAACCTTCATGCAGCTTGTGTCACTGCTACACAATGTGATGAGAGGTTCCCCAAGAAGGCTGAAGCCTCAATAAGTTGTGGAAGAAGTGAAGCTTGCCTGGGGCACGCCAGTTGTTAAAGTGAACATTCTAATTTCCCGCTGGCGAACAACTTCATTTGAAGGGGGGGGGAATGTAATTCCGGTAAAGTTTCTGCTTAGTGAGGATGCATGACATGACATGCTAATGCAAATAAAGGGCTTCCGGACATTGTTTATGAAATGAAATGAAAATGAAATGAAAATCGCTTATTGTCACGAGTAGACTTCAATGAAGTTACTGTGAAAAGCCCCTAGTCGCCACATTCCGGCGCCTGTCCGGGGAGGCTGGTACGGGGAAGCTTGACCAGCCTTTAACTCGCCCTCAAAGTCCAGGGGACAGAATTCCTGCAGTTCTTCCTGACATCGGGAAACGGATTCCTGGCCTCCCGCCAAATTAACTTTCCCCCGCCCACCACGCATCCCGCTGCTGGTGGGAGCGGAGGATTCCGCCCCGTGCATCTCATTTTGCCAGGCGATGCATGTTATTGTGACGCGGTTTAACCAAAGTGTCGTCAGGCTTGATAGACCCCGTGATTCTTCATGCGCTGAGGTTGTGTTCGTCACCTAGAAGAGAGGGTCTTTCCTCAAGCTTAATGATGGGTGTGGGGATGGGGAAGGACTTGACCAGCAGCTCAGCCTGTGTTGGATCGCCGCTCAAACTTCTGGTTGGTTTTGGATCACTGCAGGTATTCTGTCAGTAAATGGAAGGCACCCTGTCTAGGTATGTGGTGGAGCTGAGAGGAAAATACTTCCTTGTCTTTTCATATTTAGTTCCTATCGCGAATGATGCAGAAATGCAGGCGCAGGAATATCATTGCATCTCTCTCGGGTTCCTGTATGAAGGACTTCCCGATGGGACTGGACAGGCGAGATACAGGAAGAGTGTTGGGGACGTCCAGAACTAGGGGTGACAGCCTAAGAATAAGGGGTAAGCCAAACAGGACTGAGATGAGGAAGAACTTGTTCTCTCAGAGAGTTGTGAACTTGTGGAATTCTCTCCCACAGAAAGCTGTTGGGGCCAGTTCGGTGGATATATTCAAGAGGGAGCTGGACGTGGCCCTTGCGGCTAAAGGGATCAAGGGGCATGGAGAGAAAGCAGGAGTAGGATACTGAATTTGCATGATCCACCATGATCATATTGAATGGTGGTGCAGATTCGAAGGGCCGAATGGTCTACTCCTGCACCTCTTTTCTATGTTTCTATGTTTGTGTTGACATTTTGGTCCCACTCTATTCATGGTTATGGTCTCGGAACATCTGCATGATAGTAGGAATAATGTTTAATTAAAAAGGTGTCACAAGTAAAACAAAACAAGGATTCAGTTTAGGTACTTACGAGCTAGAAGAACTAGATTTGGACTATTTTAAATTCTGGGTCATCACTGAAAGGTTATCCACACCTGCATGGTGCTATTTTTGGGAAAGTGCCTCACAATCTGCTGAATGCCAGAGGCCCTGGGCAGTGACCTGCTTCGCTCACTCTGATACGCAGGGAATCTGAAGAGGTTTCCAAAGCTAAATCACAGAATTAGGCAGCTGGAAAGGCAGAGAAGGACAATCACTGTTGTTAACAGCAGACTGTAATGACGGCTGAATTTATCATGCGGCCCGGCGTCATTATTCCCAAGTCAAAACCCTGCCAGTCCTTCTGAAACAGTGTTGATGAACCACAGCGTTTGAAGAAGGCGGCTCACCACCACCTTCTCGAGGGCAACAGGGAATAGGCAATAAATGCCGACTTAGCCCAGTGACGCCTGCCTCCCAGAAATGAAGTGAAACAAAAGTGTTGCCCTAACTGAGAGTTTACGTCCTCTAGTTATTCCCTCTTTTCCAACGATGCTGCTCCTCGGTAAAACTGACCGAAGATTTTAGAATACTGTATCTGAAGTGAATCAATCATTCCTCCTGGAATAACTGATCAACTTTCAACACATCTGTGCACAAAACAGCAAACCTACACATTTGTTCACAGCTGCCTGCAGTGAATATATTGGAACACGGAAAATGACTTCTGTGCCTTGAAAAACGAGATGTCTTGAAAAATGTAACATATTAAATGTCTTTTAACGTGAATGCAGTGGAAATATAAGAGTAACAAATACAACAGCTTGTAATTAGATGGAACCTTTACTACAGTAAAACTTACCAGGGACTTTTGCAGGAGTGTTGTCAATCAAAATTTCACACCCAGATATAAGAGAAATTGGAAGAGATGAGCGGGATTTGGTGAGTGTGTGTGTGAGAGAGAGAGTTTTTAAGGAATGGTTGAAAGATGGAGAGGTTTAGAGTGGGATTTGCGGAGCTGCCAGGGGTCGAGGCAGGCAAACGCACGGTTCCCCCTGGTTAAAGATCATTTTAGTCCCTTATTCAGGCATGGGCAGCATCTGATCCATTTCCCCATCCAGTCTAAATTTCTTTTGTCTTATTTTGCGCAAAGCTCTCTAATTGTGGTGAAGTGTACTTGGTCTAAAAGATCCTGCAGCCCAAGTTAGTTTTAAAACTAACCAGTGATAGGTGAATCATTCAGTATGAAATCTGGATGGGTTTAACATCTCACCCCAACCGTACAAAGTGGTCAGGTCAACAATCGACTGATGACAACTGCAGGAAGGGGCAGATTAAATGCACTGGATATCCAAACTGTAGCAAGCGATAAGGAGTTAGAGAAGGAATATTGGATTCAATAAAGCCGTCAACTCTGGTAACTGGTCACAAACATTAAGGTCTGTTTGGTCTATTATATACCACCAGGCTACTCATTTAAGAATGAGATGGTTTCAGTGCAAGTTGTGAGGCAGTGGAAAGCAAAATACTGGGATGCTCAAAAATCTGAAATTTGGAACTGAATTCTGGAAATATCCGATCAGGGTGGCCGAATGAAGGTGATGTGTTGATGACTTCTCCTCGGGACTACTATCTGTTGTCTCCCCCTTTTTATTCTGCGGATTTTCCCTTAGCGCAGTGCTGTGATCCTTCTCTGTTCGAAATGTTGAAGGGGCTGCTATTGCATTGTGAGTGTGATTCTGACATAACTGGTTCTTCCATTTCTCCGAGGAAAACCAGATGTTGCCTCTCTGCTGCATATTTTGGACGGAAGTGTACATTCCCTGTAGATTCACCTGTCAATGAGGAGATATTGTAAGGGAGTCTGTTAGAAGTACTGGTCAATTGATTACAACTCTAGAATCTCAGGTCATAAAATTGGGGGGGAAATTTGCTGGGCTATGGGGGATGAGGAGGGGAATGGGACTAACTGGATAACTCACTCTTTCAAAGAGCAGGCACGATGGACTGGCCAAAAAAATAAACTAGTAGTTCATTTAAATCCCACTTTTGAATCCAACTCGTCACCTTCCCCTGTAGCTCATGAGTTTTCACTCTTTTGATTCATCTGTCATGTGGGCCTTTCTCAAATGTTGTACCAAAATCGCACTACCCTCAAATCTGTCATTGCCGTACAGACTGACCCAACCCTCCCACTGGCCACATGTCCATTCCCCCACAGCTTCTGCAGCTAACGGTGCCGACCCATTCTGGGTGGCCCCCTCGCCAATCACCCAGGAGACAAACTCAGAGTCCGAGGATGCCACCAAAATAGTCGTGTCACAACTGTCATCCCCATTCTCCACCAACGCAGATACACGCACCTCAGTCAGGCTTCTGGGGCGCAATGGTGAGCACCTCACTGCTGCTGATGTACATCAGGTGGAGGCAGGAACCCCCAGACGAGACAGCATTCGGAGGTCTGCAGCATCCTAGGACCCAGCTGGGTCCCAGCCTGATGCTGAACCTATGGAAGGGGTCATCCCAGAGCTGATGGAGATGTTAGGGAGTGGCCAGGACATTGAGAGGGAGATGTTAGTAACACTCCAGCAGATCCATAGCCGTTTGGAGGGGTCCCAGAGGCTACGGGCACAGGAGATGTTTCCTCCAATGCATGGCACTGAGGCCAACACTACAAGGGAGACGACCACAGTGGAGAGCCTGGCGCATGACGTCGGCACCATTAGAAAAGGGGGCCAAGGCGTTGCGCACTCGGTGCCGGCTGTGGACGGGGTTCTTGACAGAATGACTGCCTCGCTGGGGGATGTCACCCAGTACCAGGCTGACCTTGATGATGTTTTGCGGGACATGCCCAGCTCTCAGATAGGAACAGCCAAGGCACGGTAGAGCTTGTCCCAGTCGCAGGTGAGTATTGCCGAGTATGGCCTAATCACAAGGAGCATTGCTAAGGGCATCGACATGATGGTGCGGATCATGAGGAACCACCAGTACTGGCAGAGCCTGATGATGTAGGGACAGGCGGGGCTCGAACCCGCTGCCCCTCCATCCCAAGGTGAACCCCAGGGCCCTATGGGCACCACCCGAGAGGAGGGGGCGCTGGGCACCAAACCAGACCTGCCTCATGGAGTGGCGACAGTGACCACCAGCTTCCCCGAGTTCCATCCCTCTGATAAGTCTGCGTCTCGAGGTCAGCACATGAGACAGGGCAGCACGGCTGTACGTGTGTCGCCGTCAAGTGAGCCGGAGCCCTGCGGCCTAAGAGCCTCCAGAGGACGCCCACCAGGAGCATCGAGGGCCATGGGACGTGGTAAGCAGCTGGCTGCCTCCATCTTAGATGTGCATCCTGAGTGGTAGAGCTGGGAGGGCCAAACTATTGAGAATCCCTGAGGGCACTGGGGGAGAGAGTGGGGGGGGGGGGGGGGGGGGGGGTGGGGGGGGGGGGGGGGGTGGTAGTTAAATGATGAGGGAGTGGGGGTGAGGGAAAGGGCAGCACCATCGGGAGGGTGGGGAATTGTCAAACACAATAAATACCTTTGTGCGCAACGAGCATGATAACTGTCACTTTCTTCCGCAATGCGGGCTGACCTCCGAACCTTTGGCCCATCTCTCCAAGCATCTCCCCCTCCCCGTAGCACTCAACCACCCTCTGGCTGTGGACATGTCTCCGGAGCTGTGTCCCATCCCCTGGGTGTTCGGATATTGGCTGCTGCACGTGTGGTGTTGCCCCGCAGTGTTCAAGCACAGTGTCCAGGCACCAGGGTGTGATTGGGGTGCTAGGAAATGACTCTCACATGCTACATGGCCCGCCCGCCTACAAGAATCCACTTGGGTTGTGTGAAGTGCACACTTAACCACGATTGCCAATTCCTTATGAACGATAGCGTTCAACTGTATGGGCAGAGGCATCGGCAAACGGTGGGAGTTATGGGTATTTGGTGGGGCAGACTGGCAGAGACACGTTGCCCCAGGAACAAATACACATGGTTCAGGGGTTGGCATGGTGGTGCCACATGTGGTTGCCCCTAGTTGTCCCTGCAAGTGCCTCCCCACCCTGTCATGGCGGCCCATGCCTGCGGAGAGTCCCCCACCTCCAATTGAGGGGCTCCACTCCCCCACCGCGCACTGAAGTGGCACGCCCAGCGCCCCGGGCTCTTTGCCTGTGAGCAAAGGTGGTTATTCACCTCCTCGGCTCCCCACAGAAGCCCTTCCGCCAGATTCCCATTTTTAAAAGGCGCCACTTGCTGGTGAGGCTGCTGAGTGACAGGAGGCTGTTGGATAAGGGGTGGCTCTCACTAATTGTATGGAAATAGGGCATAAGTGCTGATAATTGGTATTTCGCCACACGACAGCGAGATCCCGATTTTGCCTACGGGAGCAGGCCGGTTGCTTCGCAAACTGTTTGGCGCCTGGTGCAGTTCTCGTTTTCGGCCTTTCCTGCTATTCACCAGCCTTGTTTCACTCCAGCGAGAGCATCACGAGGCTGGAGAATCACGCCCTAAATGTCACTTTGTGTGGGTTTGGAGGGGTGTTTCCCACCGGCTTTTTGGGCGAGAGCTAGACCTGGATTCACCCACACTTGGTCATTTTTTGGGGCCTTTGAGAGTTTCTCCCCAGTCAAGCCCACACATAGAAATGTTTTCAGCAGTGGGGAGGGGAACCCGCTGGCGAGTCCGGCTCCTCAGAGATTGGGCTGCCATTTTGAAAGGGTGCCCTGATCCCTAAGTGGGCTTGATGGTTCCCCCCGTACCCCCCACCCACCAGCAATGCTCCCCCCCCCCCCCCCCCCCCCCCGGCATGGGCACCACCTAAGTGAGGATACTCCGCTATAGGGTCACTGAGGGCACCCCTATTAGCCCCCCCTTTCAGGATCCCCTTTCACCCCCTCAATCTGTATGAGGCCACTTCATGCCCTCCCCTTAACCCCACCCTTTATATATGCCCTTACCCCCCCCCCCCTTCCATGGGCATGTCCCCCTTCAGGCCCCAAGCCTTGGCAGTGCCAACTTGGCACCTGGATACTCTTGCACTGCCAGCCTGGCATCCAGGCAGTGCCCCTGACACCCTGCACTGCCACGTTGGCACAGCTAGGGGCCCCATTGGCACTGTCATGGTGACCGGGTGCTTGGGTGCCCGGGGAGTACTACCAGGTTACTTCCCTGCCCTGCCTCCGACCACCCAGTGGGTTCTTGGCCTCTGAGGCCCCCTAGTGGCCATCACAACTGGTCTCTGCTTGTGGAGAGCAGCCACCAACTACCGGGCGCCGTGTGCACCCCTCCCACCCTTCAAACCCACCCTCAGTCCCCTTTCATGGGCATGGTCCCCCTTAGGCCATGTCGGAAGTAACGAGGCTGGTGAATCACACCCCAAGTCTCCTAACGAGGATGGAGACCAGGTAGTTTAGGGGATTTCCAGATTAATAAAATCTGCTTGCGAGCTATTAATGAAGCAAATGTGATAACGTCTCCTTCAATCTTAGTGAGACTGGCCGGTGTGGGCGTTCCGAATATGGCTGTGAAAGGAACACAGCTGTACGTCAGTATCCAGAATATTGGAAAGAGTGTCGAAAAAGGATGACCAGAAGCAGAACAACTTTGGGCAGGCCCAGAAAATGTGGGTGAGGTCAGTGGGGGCGAACGGACATCTGTCATATTTGTTGTCAGCGTTGAGGGAAAACCCACTCATTCTGGCCTCGGTAAAGTGAATTCTTTGCAGAACTTTACACTGAATTAAGCTTAAGCGAATGCAAGGGAACGTGGAGTTGACCCTGGAGAGGGCCTCCTCCTACCTATTGTCCATGACACAGATGCCAAGCTCAGCCTCCCAGTCCCCTCTCACCTCCTGGAGAGGGGAGATCCTGAAGGATATCATGAGATCTACAACCTTCAGATAGAACCACTACTGGTTTGAGGCACATACAGAACCCTCTCCAACAATGTACTTGGGGGTGGCTGAGGGAAGGATGGAAAACACGAGCGAACAAAGCCACAGACTTGAAAATAGCGATAAAGTCTTGATTTAGATAAATTAAATTTTGTCTGTAAACCCACTGAAACTGATGAAGTATCCACCTACAAACAAGCCGGCGAACCACGTGAGCCATTTTCCCCCTCCGCAAGGCGGACGCCAAGTCGAGCATGGAGGACAAAAACAAGAGGTAAACAATTCCAGCAAAGCAAATCCTCCTTAATGTTGGCAACCAGGCTTGAGTGATTCATTGTGTGAAGGGTCGGGAGTGAATGAGCTATGTTGATGCCTCGGTAACGGAAGCTGGAACCACATATACGGAACGGCAGAGTATCATTTGGAGCTGACTGGATAACACTCGCTTTTGTTAATGTTCAGTTTATAGCTGGAAAAAGAGGCAAAGGTGCTGACAATCTTCATTATGTCGTGGACACAAGGAACAGGGTTTGTGATGTATAAAAGGAGATCAGCAGCTTCCAAGGATACACACCAGCTCGAAGGATGCTCTTCAGCAGCATGGATAATCTCAGAGTCATTAAAGCGAAGAGAAGTGGGAACAGTGGGCATCCTTACCAGGTTTCCCTGGACGGGGGAAAGTACTCCGAATGCGGGCAGTTAGTGTGCACACTTGCAGTGGGGAGGTGTATCGAAGGCAAATCCATGAAATAAAGTTTTGGCCAAAACCTTCCCACAATTGTAAACATGTACCCCCACTCGACTCGATCAAAAGCCTTCTCCCTGCCCAAAAAGACAACCACCTCAGGAGCAGTCAAGGCAGCTGGGGCAAGTCTGATGTTGAGGAGATAGTGTACACTTGCGGATAATTGGCAACCCTTCTGGAAGCCAGTTTGGTCCTCAGAGATGATCTCTGGCAGGCACGACTCTAAACAGTACACTGACACCTTGGCCAGTAACTTTACATCTGCATTTAGAAGAGAGAGAGGCCAGTAAGAGCCACGCTCTTCTGGGCCCCTGTCCATTTTGATAATAAGCGAAATTGAGGCTTGAGTTAATGAAGGGCGTAGGGATCCAAGACACAATAAGGCGTTGAACATGTCTAGCAGCAAGGCCATAAGGTGAGTGGAGAACCTTTTGCAAAAATCGATAGGGAAGCCATCAGGGCCTGGGGCTGCATCGCTCTGCATCAACTTGTTATCTTGTCTAGGCACAGTGAGTCGTCTAACCTCCACTCCTGTCCACATCGACAGAAGGGATATCTAAACTATTTTGGAAGTTAGCCATTGTCGAACCACCTTGTTATAAACTGCCTGCTTACCACTGGCTGGGGACTAATGGCAATCCCACAATCCTTAGGAATTATGAGCTTCCCCAATGAGGGGGGGGAGAGGGCGGAGAAATCATTAGCAGATTCCCTGCATCAATAAAGCTGGCCAGTTTGGAACCAGGTAGAGAGGAGTGAGCAGCAAGGGAGTTGCTGCTGTTGTATATATATATGTTATTGTTGTGGTGATCACAAGTTAACCAGATGCAACACAACTGAGCGACCACTAGAGGGAGCACGGGAGAGCCATATAAATAGATCAGGACAGGAAGTGAGGACACACTCTTCACAGCAGGCGGGCTGGTAAGCAGGACACACAGCAAGCAAAGCTGGTAGTTAGCACTGGAAGGTAGTTCTAGGTCGAGCTCTGGAAACTGAACGAACTCACAATAAAGCATCTTCTCCACACTTGAGACTGCGAGCTTTATTAAGACACGAGGAACAACACATGGTACCAGGAGTGATTTCAGGACGCTTACGACAGGACAACTCAGCTGCAGATACAGAAAGCACAAAATGGCATGGAAATCTCCTACTAGACATTTGACTGGGGAAGACATCGCTAATTCGAGGATGTGGCATGGATACCCACCTCAGCTGGACACGACTGGTAATGTAAGAAATGTCTGGAAAAGGTTTAAACAAATGTTCGATTTTTATCTCATAGCTAATGATGTAGCAGAAGCCTCAGACAAAATTAAAATAGTAATTCTCATCGAAGGGCCTGTCAATAGGAAAGTGTATAATGGATTCAAACACTCAAAAGGTGAAGACAGGAACAGCTTACAAACGTTACTAAACAAATTTGAAGAGTACTGTGAGAAATTTGAACAGCAAGGCATGCTCACAGTCCAAACTGCACAGAGACTGAGTGATGCAAGACTTAAAAAATCACAAAAAGATCAGGAAATCGCGAATGCACAGTACAGATCAAAAAGAAGAAATAACATGAATTTTTCACAAAGCCAAAACGTTGAAATCCAGTCCAGATCGGAAAGAAAAGGTAACTTACAACTTTTGGAAAGAAAAAACGCTGAAATCTGCGATAAAATGGCGTCAGAGCACATTTTGCAGTCTCTGGTAAGCAAAGAACTACAAATCGCGTCTGCGCATGCGCCGGAACCGGTAGTCGCGCATGCACCGGAACCGGAAGTCGCGCATGCGCAGTTTACAAAAGATCGCGGCGCCGATCGTTATGCGCATGCGCAAGCCGCGCATGCGCAGTCAAAAAAAGTCTTCGTCGCGGACCGTCATGCGCATGCGCAAGCCGCGCATGCGCAATGGACACCGAACCGCACAAGGAAAGAAAGCCGATTTGCGCATGTGCAAGTCGTTCCTACGCGTGACGTCATGACGTCTGAGAATCCTGACCACGCCCACCTAAAAGGGAAATGCCCGAAAATTGAAAACAAGACACTTAAAGTGGTAAAACCAAATTTTCTTGCCTCAGAACACAGAAAAACGCCTGAACTTAAACCAACAGTGAAAAACAACTTGCACAAAACCTTGGAAAAAGCTGCCTTCACCACACACAGTGAAGCGAACAAAAAGAATTCCGAAATAACAAAAGATGATTTGTTTTTCGACGATTACCTCTCAGACCTGACTGGGTCAGTCGGATATGCTTATCACAGCATCAGCGACACGGTCGCAAAGCACAACACGAACCAACTCGTGGTAGATGAATCCAACCAAGATGATTTGGTTTTCAAAGAATACTACTCAGACATGGCTGAGTCAGTCGGATATGCTTATCACAGCATCAGCGACACGGTCGCAAAGTTCAACACGAATCAACTCGTGGTAGAAGAAGCCAACGAAGATGAAATGGGTTTCAAAGAATACTACTCAGACATGGAGGAGTTATTTGGACATGCTGATCACAGCATCAGCGACACCGTTGCAAAGCTCAACACGACTCTACTCATGGTGGATGAATCCAACACCATGGTGCCATGGCAGCTCGTCGATACATTGGATGACAGCAATACCCAAGACGAAGACGACGCCACACAGAGAGCACAGGAAGACTCCACGGAGCGAGCGATGACAGGCTCCACAGTGCGAGTGATGAAAAACGCCAATAGGGATGCCAGCAAACACTCCCGGGCGGACACCAAGCATGAACAAGACCATGAAGGTAAACCCGCTGTACCTGAGCAACCGCAAGCAGACTATGAAAGTCTACCAAGCTCACAGGAACAAGAAGAAAGAGCGGACTATGAAAGTCCAACACGCTCACAGGAACAAGAAGAAAAAGCGGACTATGAAAGTCCAACACGCTCACAGGAACAAGAAGAAGACAATGCACCTCTGCCCACTGCATGCGAAGACAGTGACAAGGTGATCACACTCAACGTACAGGATCACAGTGAGACTGACAGTTCTCAGCTTGTCTGTACCGAAGCACAGAGCGAAAACAGTGACAAGGTGCTCGCACTCGACGTACAGGATCACAGTGAGACTGACAGTTCTCAGCTTGTCTGTACCGAAGCACAGAGCGAAAACAGTGACAAGGTGCTCGCACTCGACGTACAGGATCACAGTGAGACTGACAGTTCTCAGCTTGTCTGTACAGAAGCACAGAGTCGGGCCACCCAACAGTCCAGAGAGACGATGCCGAAAGAAAACATGCAGATTTTGACTCCAGAAGAGGAGCACCTGGAGTCCACAGAGACAATGCCGAAAGAAACCATGCAGATTCTGACTCCAGAAGAGGAGCACCTGGAGTCCAGAGACATCAAACAAAAAGAAACCATGCAGATTTTGACTCCAGAGGAGGAGCACCTGGAGTCCAGTGAGATAACATCAACAGAAATCATGAAGATTTTAACTCCAGAAGCGGAGCACCAAGAGTCTAGAGAAACCTCGTCAACTGAAATCATGCAGATTTGGACTCCAGAAGAGGAGCGCCGAGAGTCCACAGACACCGCGTCAAATGTAATCAAGAAGACTTTGACTCCGGAAGACGAGCACCAAGAAAGCAAAGATGCGGTATCCAATTCTCCACAACTGATTGATGTCACCTGCACCGATGCAACATCAGATCATTCGCACCACTCGCGAGACGGAATGCTCAATGACTCAAATTATCCACTCGGGACACTCATAGAGTATAACAAGAAAAACAAAAGTCAAAAGAAACACAGCAAGAAGAAAAGCAACATGAAGCGCGACAAGACAAACAACAATAGCAAGAAGCACAGCAGAAACGAGAACGACAACAGCAAGAATAAAAGCAACATGAAGCGCGACAAGACAAACAACAACGTCAGGCACAAAGATAGCGACAACGACAGAGGCAGAAACAACAAGAATGGCAACAAACACAACAAAGTCAGGAGCAAAGATAGCGACAACAACAAAGACGGAAACGACAAAAACAGCGACAAGTACGGCAACGGAAACAACAAAAACAGGAACGACAGAAACAACAGCAATGAAACAACGACTTGTACACAATGGCACTACTTGGCACATGATGGACGATGCCACAGCACACTGCAAAACGATAACAAGACTACAAACATGTCATGGGATGACAACGAATCGCACAAACTCACGTCTGCTCCAGAACAAGCAAGCACACCAGCATCCAAGGTGGATGAGACAATAAATCAACACCACAAGCACAAAAAAAAGTCCATGCCAGTCAACATCAGTGATGTGACCATGCAAACACCTCGGGATGATGCATTGGGTACTTAAGATAACAAGGAACACCAACAACATTCACAGCGGACTTGCAATATCAATATCACCACGTCATCGACAACAAAAAGAAAAAAAAAAAAAAGCTCTGAACAAATTCATCAAGTTTGGACTCATAAATGTGTTTATTAAGTTTGGACATATAAATACATTGGCTTTGTTAACTAAGGCAATAGCATCATCACTTGTATAGATACGCATATCATAAGTTACTGTTTTGTATAATTTTCCTTAATGATGTACAGAAACTATGTAATGAGAAAGAGGGGGATGTGGTGATCGTAGATTGACCAGATACAAAAACAACAGAGCAAACACGAGCGGGAGAGCTATAAATACACTGGGACAGGATGTACAATTTTCTTTAACGATGTTCAGAAAATATGTTAAGAGAAAAAGGGGGATGTGGTGATCACAAGTTAACCAGATGCAACACAACTGAGTGACCACTAGAGGGAGCACGGGAGAGCCATATAAATAGATCAGGACAGGAAGTGAGGACACACTCTTCACAGCAGGCGGGCTGGTAAGCAGGACACACAGCAAGCAAAGCTGGTAGTTAGCACTGGAAGGTAGTTCTAGGTCGAGCTCTGGAAACTGAACGAACTCACAATAAAGCATCTTCTCCACACTTGAGACTGCGAGCTTTATTAAGACACGAGGAACAACACAATTGTAAATAAATGTTATTTACATATTTACTGGATTCTTCATAGCCCTCACAAAACTGGTGACGAGGAAGGGATGGAGACACAGGACGCCTCAGAGAGGGAATCTCGGGCCCACGGGTCGTGGATGTACAACCGTTATACCATTCATCACGGGGCGTTCTCCGTCTCGTTACACGCCGCCCGATCCAGCGCCTCGTGCAAAATGGTCTCCGGCCTTCGGCAAAACGAGTACAATGCCCTCGTTTGCCAGGGTCTTGGTGGATTCCTTGGACTTTGGGTGTGAGGATGTTATAACCTGCCTGCTTGCCATTGGCTGGGGACTAATGACAATCCCACAATCCTTTGGGAGTATGAGATTCCCCAATGAGGGGAGCGGAGAAATCATTAGCAGACTCCCTGCATAAATAGAGCTGACAGTTTGGAACCAGCTAGAGAGGAGTGAGCAGCAAGGGAGTTGCTGCTGTTGTTGTATATATATATGTTATTGTAAATAAATGTTATTTCTTTCTATCCTTCAACTCGTGCTGGATTCTTCGTGGCCGTCACAAAACATCTGAAGAAGGATCAGATTTCCAGAGGTCACGATAATAGGAAGTGGAGGTCAGATTGATATCAGAGGGGGGTGGTAGTGAGTTTATGGGAGGAGTCATGTATCAGGAAATAAATCGGGAAGCAGACTGGCGCCTGAGCTGATATGCTGGGAGACAACCAGCTTTGTCCCCATGCTCATAAAAATTCCACTTGACTGTTGTAACATGGACATCACTTTATTGTTGGAGAGTAAATCAGGTTGAGCCTGGAGCCTCAGCCTGTCTGCATTCAGCTCGGGGGTGGGAGCAATGACGTACTGCCCATCTATTTCTTTCATGCTGTTGCTCGTTCTGGGTGAGTGTGCTTAACACTCGATTTGGCTCTGTTTCGTTACTTAGCTTTGGAGTCGCCAGATATCGTTAAGATACCGCCACAAGTTTCAAGGTCAAGTTCAAAGCAATGAAACCATACACCAATTAGTAAGTTCAAACAAATGAGTTTATTATAATGCAATTATAAACTACTCATGCACACGCTAAGATGACTAAACTATTCCTACCACTAAATAGACCAATACTTATCTGAATAAGGAACTGCCGGATCAGGGGGACAATGGCCTCTTGCTCTGCACTGGGTCCGCAGACTTCAGGTTGGTATGAGTTAAAAAGGGGTCAGGAGTGTCTATCTCTGGTAGCGATCGTTGTGAGACACTTACTTGCTGGCGGCTGCTGTCCGAACCTCTCCTCTCTCTCGGTCAAGGTCTTCTTCGGTAAAGGCTGGTCGAGAGGGCTGGTCAAGAGAGGAGGGCTGGTCAAGAAGAATTAACTGTTTGGGACCTGTCTTTTATAGGTCCCAGGGCTTCGCGCCCTTTTGGGCGGACCCTCTATCTGCTGGGGATCGATTGGGTCTCTTGCCAATCGATTTGTTTGAATCCCCCCAATACTGAGGCTGTCCCTCGACTACTGGGCGGGCCTTCAGGTGCTTTGTCTTCGAACCCCGCTGGTGCCGGGGTGTCTGGCTTCCCATACAATGTTGCAATCACTTCCCTATTTGTGTCCTTTGTCCCTGGGATCGTTCCATTACTATGCTAACTGTCCCGGAGATTGCTTCATTAGTATGCGGAATGTTCGTTTTGGTGCTGTCTGCTCTCTTAGCAGACAGAATACACAGTGGCTTGTTGCAGCCTGCTTGTGCTGCAAACTTTGTCCATTTTACCCTGCAAGCTTTGCGTTCCTCCATTTTGTATTGAGGGAATGGCCAACTTCGGTGGCTACAATGCAAAATTTTCCTGTAGGATAACAGGGCCGGATCAACCTCTGTGGAAGTCGGCCGTTAGCCTTGGGTGTAAGAACCAAGTCCAGGGAATCCATATTCAAAGAATCCATTGAATTCCCACAGTGCAGAAGGAGGCCATTCAGCCCATCGAATCTCCACCAACCCACCATATCCCCATAAACCCAAAACCCCACCTAAAAAGCACATTTTGGGACACAATGGGGCAATTTATCATGGCCAATCCACCTAACCTGCACATCTTTGTACTGTGGGAGGAAACCGGAGCACCCGGAGGAAACCCACGCACACACGGGGAGAACGTGCAAACCCCACACAGACAGTCACCCAAGGCCGGAGTTGAACCCTGCTCGCCACTGTGCCACCGTGCCACCGAATGGGACGCGTGGTCTGACTTGACTATGGCTGAAGGGAAGACGAAGTTTGTCAAAGAAAAAAAATAATAGATACGTGAATAAACATGGCGGACATGAGAGGAATAGGAGAAGTCTTTTGTGCCTGTATACAGGGAACTCTAAGGGTCCACGCTGTCATGTGAAAGTATCTTTAAGAAGCGAGTGTTTAATAAATGGGTGTTTATAAAAATAGCTGCAGTGGATGTACCTTTAAGAAATGGGTGTTTATCAGCGATGTCAGAGTGTGGGTGGAGCTGGGCTGTCTGTCTGCTTTACTTTCGTTTTAGACTTTTTGCTACAGGATGTGTTTTTGTTTCATTTTGAGAGCTGGATAGCTGCAGGCAAAGCAAGCAGCTGAATAAGGATCTCTCTCTGCAAACTAAAGACTGTCTCCAGATCAATTGGGTGATTTCAAAGTGATAACTGCTCTCAGTAGTGAATTTAAACCTGATCTCTGTCTTAAAAAGGGTCTTTCGTCTTATGGATGTTAATAAGGAAAGATTAAGGTTTACTTATAGAATATTGTATCTGTGGGGATGATTGGTGTTGATAGTTGTTAAGGTGTTTACAGTGGGTTTATAAAGTGTTAACTGGTTTAATAAATAAACATTGTTTTAATTTAAAAGTCCTGTAGATCTCTGGTGAATCACCCCTATAAAGTAGGCCCGAGTGCTCCCCATAACCACAATCTATTAAAAGTTGTGGGTCAGGTGAACTCCATGATATACTTTGGGGTTCTCTAAACCCTGGCCCATAACAACACATCCCACTTGAATCATGAAGGAAGAGAGAACTTTGGAAACACCAGAAAGGACAACAGACAGAGGGGCGGGATTCTCCGACTCCCCGCCAGGTCGGAGAATCGGCCGGTGCCGGCGTCAATCCCGCCCCCGCCGTGTCCAAAAATCTCCGCCCACCGAGATTCGGCGGGGGAGGGAATTGCGTCGCGCCGGTAGGCGGGCCCCCCGCGGCGATTCTCCGGCCCGCGATGGGCTGAAGTCCCGCCGCTGACAGGCCTCTCCCGCCGGCGTGGATTAAACCACCTACCTGACCGGCGGAATTGGCGGCGTGGGCGGGCGCCGGAGTCCTGGGGGGGGGGGCACGGGCCGATCTGACCCCGGGGGGTGCCCCCACGGTGGCCTGGCCCGCGATCAGGGTCCACCGATCGGCGGGCGGGCCTGTGCCGTGGGTCACTCTTTTTCTTCCGCCTTCGCCATTGTCTTCACCATGGCGGAGACAGAAGAGACCCCCCTCACCTGCGCATGCGCTGGTATGACGTCAGCAGTCGCTGACGCTCTGGCGCATGTGCGGACTTACGCCGGCCGGCGAAGTCCTTTCGGCCCCGGCTGGTGTGGCGCCAAAGGCCGTTCACACCAGCCGGCGGAGTGAGAACCACTCCGGCGCGGGCCTAGCCCCTCAATGTGAGGGCTTGGCCCCTAAAGGTGCGAAGACGTCCGCACCTTTGGGGCGGCCCGACGGCGGAGTGGTTCAAGCCACTCCAACACACCGGGACCCCCCGCCCCGCCGGGTAGGGGAGAATCCCGGCCAGGCTTTGGACGATCTACCTTTGGGCCCAAAACACGGTTCAAGCCCCCCCTCAAGATAAGGAGATGGGGGTCTAAGTTGGAAAGGGAGGTCAGGAGCGAAGTTATAAATGTTGTGTCATCCCAGCTGGGGGCAGAGACATTTACCAAGATTACAGAGGCTTGAAGAGGTGTGTCGCTAACTACTATGTATCACCCATTAGGACCTGAAATGTTTGTTTATCGGAATCACTGTTCCCCAAGCATTACCATTAATGCTAGAGTGAAAAACCTGGCCAACCCACGCTTTACATAATCTGGTGTGATTTAGAATCTGAGACACAATTCTTGAAGGATTGCCACTTCCTTGTTGAGGCTTGTGAGATGTGCAAACACGCTGGCGCATTTTACTGGGCCATTTAACCCCCAAACTTTCCAATTCGCCATTGGGTGCCCCGTACCACCCTACAATGGTCATGACTATGGGTGGGGGGGGGGCGGATTTTAAAAGCAGGTCAACAAGGAGAGATGCACATTCTCCCCGTGTCTGCGTGGGTTTCACCCCCACAACCCAAAGATGTGCAGGATAGGTAGATTGGCCAGGCTAAATTGCCCCTTAATTGGAAAAAATAATTGGGTATTCTAAATTTATAAAAAAAACCAAGGAGAGATGGTAAAGGGATCAAATCCATGAAGGTCTATGGCATAGTGAGAATGGTCAAATGCAGAGGAAATACTGATTACCGTCAACATATCGCACTTTCAAACTGCGGGAACAAAAAGTAAACAGTGAGATGGTAAACTTAGAATTAAAACAAACCACGATTCAAACCTGTCAACAGAAACAGGTCGATCAGCAGGTCTTCTGCCTTGTACGACATCCGTTAACTAACCAATGTTAACAGGGCATTCCCCCGACGAAGGAAAAAGAACGGAACAGCAGCATGACTTGATATGCCAATGGACATGCGGTTATTCTAACCGCACGGCTGGAGCAATCAGGTGAGCATGCCCTTGATTCGAGCATGTTAAATAGCCAATACAGGTATCGAAGAAAAGACACAAATGAGATACGATGCCAAGAAACAAACATAGCTCCCAGTTGGACAAACCTTTTAAGAGCCAAGGAAATGCCTCTGGAGGAAAGAAGCTGCCTCGTTTGGTGCGTCAAAAAGTAATCTTTTCCGTTGAGAGTGATTCGAAGATGGGCCGGGTGGATCATCTCAAAGCTAATTCCATTTTTGTACAGCCTGATGCTGTTGACTGCAGATTGTCGCTCAGCCAGGGGCTCATGTCTCGATATATATCCTAATAGGGTGGCCCCGGTAGCTGACCTCACGGTGTTCTCTCGCCCATCGGTAGCTGTGGAACCAGACTATGATGGCTAATGGAGGTCACCAGGCCAAGGCTTCGGCCGAAGGGTGCCTGGACCCTGTCCACCTCCGGAGGCTCGGGGCACATGTCTTTGCCCACCATATTTTTTTAAAGTTTGGATATAAACTGAGTGGGAGCGCTGCCATCAGGCCCCTCTGGTAACCTTGCCGCCTTGACCGGTTCTCCAGGCCATTGTCTCTATTCCGCAGACCCACATCCTCTTTACTCGGTGCAGCCAGCTCAGACTCCAGTGTGCTGGTCCTGTCGCTGTGGTCAGAGCGGGCCGTCTGCATATCAGCGATGGTTGTGACGTGGGAGGCAGCTGGTAGGCGAATGGAGTCGAGGGAGGATCAGAGGGGGGGGGGGGGGGGGCAGCACCTCGGCCAATGAATTTTTCAACTCCAGAGCCAAACTCCATCGAGAGTTGTCCAGCTCGGTGATCAGGATTTTGCTAAGAGTGTCGTGTGTTGGAAGCACGGGAGAGGCGGCCGCCATCTTGATTGCGTGCGGATCGGCAGAGAGTCGAAGTCTTTTTGGCTAAAATACTTTTTTTTGGCATTCTTAGAAGAAGCTTACAGGTTACTTGTTTACAATAGTTTCCGTGGTCTCCACAACTGATTGGTGGCACCGTGGAGGGAATAAAAAGTGAAAATGTCAACGGGGGAGGTGGAGATACCACATGTCGTTGCTTCACCTACGCTTCACCTATGCTCCACCGGACGTCCCCACGAAGCAGAGAGGGGCTGGATTCCCCGATTTGAAGACTAAGCGCTGACGCCGGGATAGGAATAGTGACGTTTTACGCCAGAAGAAATGGCGCACAAGCTGCACCGATCCTCCATCAGTGGAGGGTAGCAGCCGCGAAGCGTAAAGCCCCCGGCTTTCCCTGCGGATACGGCTGGAGAATTGCACAGCGGCAGCCTGCAGCGGCCGTGCTGTGCAACATGATGCCGGCCACGCGCGCACCTGGCCTGCCACACACTGTCCCTCAGTAACCCCCCCCTCACCACCCCCGGACCACCCCGCCACTAGTGCCCCAAGCCCCCGCCAAAGCCCCCGCTGCCCATGGAACGACCCTCCCCCTGACTGCGGCGGCGCTGGACTCTTTCCGCAGCCACCAAGCCGGGTTCACGGAAAAAAATTAGATACGTGTTCCACGCCATCGGGAACTCGGCCCATCGTTCCCGTACCAGCCTCCCCGGACAGGGACTGGAATGTGGCAACTAGGGGCTTTTCACAGTAACCTCATTGAAGCCTACTCGTGACAATAAGCGATTTTCATTTTTCCATTTCATTTCGAGGGCGGAGCATTGGGGGAGTGCCTCAGGTGACGTCCTGAGGCCGTCCCAATCAGTGTGCGGCGGCGTACTCTTTGAGTACGCCATTTTCAAGGGAGCAGAGCATCGCAAAAGCGGCGATGCCAAAATCACGTTCGGGGGCAAAATCGGGGGTGGCGCTGCTTTTACGATGCTCTGCCGGAGAATCCCACCCAATGTTTAAGATCTAAACGATCCTGATCCAGCCTTTTCTGGTTATATTTCGGATTTCCAGCATCCACGGTATTTTGCTTTTATATTGAAAGATGAATCCACCCGCACTTATGAGGCACAGAATTAATGTTCAAACTGCTCTTACTAACCAGCTTTGGAAACCGAGGACTCCCTCACTGGAAAGCCAATGTCCAGCTTTCCACATTTGTGTTTGAAGCAGTGTTACACTCCCTGCTCTGTTTCCTAGCAGGACACCAAAGAAATGGCGTTTTCAACCGAGTGTTTCTGTTGTTGTTGCCTGAAGCACCCTCAGCGAGCAAACAACATGTTCAAGGGTGTCGGCAGCGGGAACTCGGGAGCTGCCAGCTTCTAAATCCACTCTCCTCCTTCATTCCCCAGCATCAAAAGAGTATTTGATCTTTCTTTTATTGATATTGAAATGATGAAAAATGTTTGCTCTGCGGCAAGGTGATTTTTCAAGTTGGGAATTTCACTTGAAAGGTTTACTGACCGTTATCAAAACGATGTCAGATTAAAAGACAGCATTCCCTGATGGGGAGGCGGGGGTGGGGGAAGGGGGGGGGGGGGGGGTAGCTATTGCTGTTTGATATGTTAGCCTCTCGTTTCTCATCCTGACCACTTGACCACTGGCTGTTTTCCCTTATCGCCTCTGGCAATCCGGAGCCTTTTGCTGTGGGAAATACCATTTGGCAATGTGCTGAACATCAGTCGCAGCAGCAGCAGCTTTGGTCCTAAGCCACAGAACAAGATGAGCGATTGAGCCATTAGTCATTAAATTATCTAAAACATTTATCGCAGCTGTTTATTCCTGAGTAAATAACGTTTACCAAAAAAAGATGCGGATGACACAATCATGGCACACAAAACCCAACTGGATTCCTATGAAGCAATGGTATAAAAAAAAGTCAACTTGCAATAGTCAGCCCAGCACATAGGTCCGAGTGTGGAAACTTGCAGGGAAACATGAGCAGCTGGCTGCTGATTCCTTTATGGGTGGCAACTGAAGGAATTTTTGTTTATTTATTTTTTTCTTTTCACTTTCCCCTTTTCTTCTACATGCTATCTTTCCTGCTGGGCCGCCAATTCACAATTGTCACCTGCTCTCCCACCCCCCCTCCATCCTCTGCACACCCTCCACCCCTCCCCCCACAGTACCATCCCATCCAAATGGGCATTCTTCATGTGTTAATCTAAACAGTCACTGTCAGCAGTTTATTTGACTGTCAGTGGGTTACCGAGCCCCATTCTGGGTTTCAACCAGCGCTTATCAAATTGACCTCTCTCTCATTCACAAAAAGCTGGATGACATGAAACAGGAACCTGAGTTGATCTTCCACAACCACCGGGACCAGGCAACTGGAATTAAATAATTCAGCATTGTGTGAACTTTAAAACTGGGATCTACTAATCTGTGCAGTTTCTCTTGGGCTGAACGTTGATTATTTTTGGTACGATTCGACTTGATGGATATGATTGGGCCTGATTTTTAGAATAGTTAATGTTTATTTGAATAAGGCTGACTGCTCCTGCAAATGGTTATGCTAGTTATTGGCTGGAAGAACTGTTGAGCCCATGATCTAAGTCTAGATTAGAGTCATAGAATCTTATAGCACGGGGGTCATCAATCTAATCCTGCTTGCTCCCTTAATATTCCTATTCCTGGCTGAATGTTAGAAATATAGGAATTAGGAGCAGAAGTAGGCAATTCAGCCCCTCGAGCCTGCTCCGCCATTCAATCAGATCATGGCTGATCTCTTCCTGGTCTCAAATCCACGTCCCCACCTGTTCCCCATATCCCTTTCACCCATTTTTATATCAGAAACATATTTGTGTTGAGTTGGTGATGGGTGAGGTATGTGGGATCCTTCACTGGAAATGCCAGCTTTTCAGTATGAGGGTCCTCCCCATCCTCTAAACCTGAGAACGCTACTGGCCATGATCCCTTGGAGTTCTTGGACCCCTTTGTGCTAATGCTCTTGCCCTTTTGAGGTCTAGAGTTGGGTCCTGCCAAAAAATATGTTTGTATTGCGACATTATTGACCCCATACACTAGTCGGTCACACAGCATCTCAATCAGGGAAGAGCCAAACTCATGGTATTCGGCCAGCTTTCTTTATCTTACCAGGAATCTGGTCACAGTTTCTCCGGGGTCCTCCCAGTCCCGCTGAATCGGTAACGCCGGAGAATTATGGGCGGCTTTGGGTCATAATGGGTGTTTCCCAGATCTACAGGCTTGTTTAAAGTTTTAGTGTCAGGGGCTGCAGGATAAATTAAACTCTTAATAATTCTGAACATGGGGCCCCCAAGCTGTCAAAAGAATTACTTTATCTCTGCCATCCCCTTCTGTGAGGGACATCATGTAATAAAAAAGGCAAATGGAATTTTAGTTTGTTGCAAAAAAGGACTAGAGTATAAAAGTAGAGAAATGTTGTTGCAATTTTATAGGGTGTTTGGTGGGACCACGTCTGGAGTATTGTGTCCAGTTTTGGTCTCCTTATTTGAGGAAGGATGTGATGGCATTTGAGGCAGATCAGAGGAGATTCACCAGATTGATTCCGGGGATGAAAGGGTTGACGTATGAGGAGAGGTTAAAGTTTGGGCTTATACTCGCTGGGCCCGCCTTCTCAACCTTGCTCCTCACCTGAGGTGTGGTGATCCTCACAGGTTAAATCATCACCGTTAGCTTTTCCCCCTCAAAGGGGAAAGCAGCCTATAGTCATCTGGGACTATGGAGACTTAACTTATACTGGCTGGAGTTTAGAAGAATGAGAGGGGATCTAATCGAGATATATAAAATACTAAAGGGGATTGATAGCGTAAACATGGACCAAATGGTCCCCCTTGTGGGGCAATCTAGATCTGGAGGTCACAGAGAGGCGGTAGATTTAAAACTGAGATGAGGAGTAACACTTTCTCACCGAGGGTGGTGACTTTATGGAACTCGCTGTCCCATAGTGCGGTGGAGTCTAAATCACTAAATGGGTTCAAGAAGGAGACAGATATATTTCTGATTTTAAAAATGGATTAAAGGGATATGGACCAGGAAGAGATCAGCCTTGATCCGATTGAATGGCGGAGCAGGCTGCAGGGGCTGTGCTTACTTCTGCTCCTAACTACTATGTTCCTATACCGTTGGCGTGGAAAAAATAGCGCATGCGTTCGACATACCACGGCCATTCCTCCACGTTCGCATCATAAGGCTTGAGCGTCCCAAACATTTACGGGATTTTCTTTTTGCTTTGTTTCTTGTCGGAGTTGTCGTCGGGGAGTTTCGAAAAGGCTCCTCAGAATCCCATGCTTGATCCTCGTCGCCAAAGTAATAATTCCAGGAGGCACGGAGTGAAAGGCCAAACTGGTTTATTTTAAACTAAAAATAAAGTTGTTGCTGCAGCACACAAAAGAAACGTCCCAGCCCAGGGCCATGGGGAACTGCTGGTCTGGGTCTGGGAGCTACATCGAAAGACCCCGCTGACAAGCCCCAGTTGGGAGGGCCTCCGCCCACTCACCACGTATTCTACGAAGCCCACGGGGAGATTAATCGGCGATCCCCCCATGGTCCTCGTGAGGGTTATCACATACTGGGAGTCAATGCAAGGAAAAATCCAACAGCGTAAAACAAAATGAAGATTCAGGTTCGCCTGAGACTGATGTGTACACCCACGTTTCCATTAGGATTTGTCAAAATTAGTCAATGTTCATTTACAATCACGAACAGCTAGGACCCTTCAGAACTATTATTAGAAAAAGATGCCTGCGGCATAGAACAACAACACTTGAATTTATATAGTACCTTCATCATCAAATCACACTTCCTGCACCCAAATTGCTAAAACGCATCATCTTTCGTCAGGTGCATCTGAAATTTCTTGTGACTGTTATAACAATCCTGACGCATTAAGAGCAAATGGGAGGAGAAAATAAAAAGACAATTCAGACGGAGTCTAATTTAGAACCCAGACGACTTTCAAGGTACACAGGAACCGACAACAAATAGATAATGACATGGAACAAGAAGACATATCGAGATCTCACCCCTTAAACATTCAGACATCTGAAACATATGATAAGGCAGATTGCATGGCCTTTGGGAGAGAATGTTTCACGTGTAGGGCAAAAAGATTTGTCCTGTTCATGGTGGTGGAACTGTATACTCAAACTGCTGAAACATTACTTATTTATGACCTAGATTTGGCTTCTATAGTCTGTGTTAAAAACCTTTTTACTTAGCAGCAATTCTTTTAATTGAAATATTTGTTAAATTGGCTTGGTCGCTTCCTACATTCCCCCGGCTGGAACTGTGTTTCTTAGTAGTTAGTCATGCGTTGAATAAAGTGAAACAATATAATTCCCAATCTCTCCTTTTGATGCTTCTTGGGATACCTTCTATGGGATACGTGCTCCTCCAGGTACAATGCATAGTCATCATGTTATTGGGTTAATAACACAAATCCCCGAATTCATATTCTCTGCATTAGTTCCCCAATGGCGGTACGAGAATTTAAATGCAGTTTTTTAAAAACTTCATAAATTAAAAGCTGTTTTTTTTGTAAAAAATAACCACAAAGGTCTCATTAACAACCCAACTAGTTTGCTTGCATCCTTTAGGGCAGGGTTTGTCAAAGTGCGGGTTGCGACCCGCGGGTGGGTCGCAGGCAGGTGTCAGGAGGGTCGTGGCGTGATTGGTTTCGCCATTCCCACAATGGTCCAGATCGCGGGGTAAGAACCCAATGGCCGCTAACGGCTTTTACATTGAGAATGGCGGCTGCTGCAGCCCTTTAAATGAAAGGGCGGCAGACTCCAGAATGCTGACAGTCTCATGGGCTTTTGATGTGTTTTTAATGTGGTTTCACAGGTCAGCTACAGCAGCATAGTCTTTTAATTTGGAGTCAGCTCTAAGTTAATAACTGACTCTGAGGTCTCAACCTCAAGAGAAATTTGTCACCCACCACTTCTCTTTCAAAATCTGAAACATTTCACATTTGGCAGTACTTTCCTGCTGATAACGCACATTGGCATAATTGAACAAAACCATATCTCAGTAAATCATCTTTGTACTGCTTTTTTTTCCTGAGTTAAGTTCCTTCTTTGTAAGCCCTGGAACTCGGGACACAGCTAACACTAGCATTGCTCTGTTCTGCCCTGGACTCTACGATGCAGCTCTCTCCATCAGATTCTGATGTGGGATCCTGTCCAATCCTGCCTATTTGAGTCTCTGGTCATCTCTTACATTTGAGAAGATGATGCATCTTCACGGCCTTCTTGCCAGCAGCAGGAAAATGGAAGTAATTCTGCTCCCTGATTTGGCATCAAAAGCACGTGCATGGCTGGACATGTGACCTGCTCTCTGCTGCTGCTTCCGGCCAGAACACAGACTACTTTATTTTCATTTAAAGGGCGGCAGCAGCCGCCATTCTCAATGTAAAAGCCGTTAGCGGCCATTGGGTTCTTCTCCCGCGATCTGGACCATTGTGGGAATGGCGCAACCAATCGCGCCACGACCCTCCTGACACCCGCCTGCAACCCACCCGCGGGTCGCAACCCGCACTTTGACAAACCCTGCCCTAAAGGATGCAAGCAAACTAGTTGGGTTGTTAATGAGACCTTTGTGGTTATTTTTTACAAAAAGAACAGCTTTTAATTTATGAAGTTTTTTAAAAACTGCATTTAAATTCTTGTACCGCCATTGGGGAACTAATGCAGAGAATATGAATTCGGGGATTTGTGTTATTAACCCAATAACATGATGACTATGCATTGTACCTGGAGGAGCACGTATCCCATAGAAGGTATCCCAAGAAGCATCAAAAGGAGAGATTGGGAATTATATTGTTTCACTTTATTCAACGCATGACTAACTACTAAGAAACACAGTTCCAGCCGGGGGAATGTAGGAAGCGACCAAGCCAATTTAACAAATATTTCAATTAAAAGAATTGCTGCTAAGTAAAAAGGTTTTTAACACAGACTATAGAAGCCAAATCTAGGTCATAAATAAGTAATGTTTCAGCAGTTTGAGTATACAGTTCCACCACCATGAACAGGACAAATCTTTTTGCTCTACACGTGAAACATTCTCTCCCAAAGTCCATGCAATCTGCCTTATCATATGTTTCAGATGTCTGAATATTTAAGGGGTGAGATCTCGATATGTCTTCTTGTTCCATGTCATTATCTATTTGTTGTTGGTTCCTGTGTACCTTGAAAGTCGTCTGGGTTCTAAATTAGACTCCGTCTGAATTGTCTTTTTATTTTCTCCTCCCTTTTGCTCTTAATGCGTCAGGATTGTTATAACAGTCACAAGAAATTTCAGATGCACCTGACGAAAGATGATGCGTTTTAGCAATTTGGGTGCAGGAAGTGTGATTTGATGATGAAGGTACTATATAAATTCAAGTGTTGTTGTTCTATGCCGCAGGCATCTTTTTCTAATAATAGTTCTGAAGGGTCCTAGCTGTTCGTGATTGTAAATGAACATTGACTAATTTTGACAAATCCTAATGGAAACGTGGGTGTACACCTCAGTCTCAGGCGAACCTGAATCTTCATTTTGTTTTACGCTGTTGGATTTTTCCTTGCATTGACTCCCAGTATGTGATAACCCTCACGAGGACCATGGGGGAATCGCCGATTAATCTCCCCGTGGGCTTCGTAGAATACGTGGTGAGTGGGCGGAGGCCCTCCCAACTGGGGCTTGTCAGCGGGGTCTTTCGATGTAGCTCCCAGACCCGGACCAGCAGTTCCCCATGGCCCTGGGCTGGGACGTTTCTTTTGTGTGCTGCAGCAACAACTTTATTTTTAGCTTAAAATAAACCAGTTTGGCCTTTCACTCTGTGCCTCCTGGAATTATTACTTTGGCGACGAGGATCAAGCATGGGATTCTGAGGAGCCTTTTCGAAACTCCCCGACGACAACTCCGACAAGAAACAAAGCAAAAAGAAAATCCCGTAAATGTTTGGGACGCTCAAGCCTTATGATGCGAACGTGGAGGAATGGCCGTGGTATGTCGAACGCATGCGCTATTTTTTCCACGCCAACGGCATAGGAACATAGTAATTATGAGCAGAAGTAAGCACAGCCCCTGCAGCCTGCTCCGCCATTCAATCGGATCAAGGCTGATCTCTTCCTGGTCTCAAATCCACCTCCCTACCTGTTGCCCATATCCCTTTAATCCATTTTTAAAATCAGAAATATATCTGTCTCCTTCTTGAACCCATTTAGTGATTTAGACTCCACCGCACTATGGGACAGCGAGTTCCATAAAGTCACCACCCTCGGTGAGAAAGTGTTACTCCTCATCTCAGTTTTAAATCTACCGCCTCTCTGTGACCTCTCGATCTAGATTGCCCCACAAGGGGGACCATTTGGTCCATGTTTACGCTATCAATCCCCTTTAGTATTTTATATATCTCGATTAGATCCCCTCTCATTCTTCTAAACTCCAGCCAGTATAAGTTAAGTCTCCATAGTCCCAGATGACTATAGGCTGCTTTCCCCTTTGAGGGGGAAAAGCTGACGGTGATGATTTAACCTGTGAGGATCACCACACCTCAGGTGAGGAGCAAGGTTGAGAAGGCGGGCCCAGCGAGTATAAGCCCAAACTTTAATCTCTCCTCATACGTCAACCCTTTCATCCCCGGAATCAATCTGGTGAATCTCCTCTGATCTGCCTCAAATGCCATCACATCCTTCCTCAAATAAGGAGACCAAAACTGGACACAATACTCCAGACGTGGTCCCATCAAACACCCTATAAAATTGCAACAACATTTCTCTACTTTTATACTCTAGTCCTTTTTTGCAACAAACTAAAATTCCATTTGCCTTTTTTATTACATGATGTCCCTCACAGAAGGGGATGGCAGAGATAAAGTAATTCTTTTGACAGCTTGGGGGCCCTTAGGGGCAACCTTAGGGGTGATGATGCCGTTTAGCTGCATCATTTTGGCCTCTATGGGCTGGTACACTTGCAAGGCCTGGGCATGGGGTGACTTTAGCGACATAATCAGAATTATTAAGAGTTTAATTTATCCTGCAGCCCCTGACACTAAAACTTTAAACAAGCCTGTAGATCTGGGAAACACCCATTATGACCCAAAGCCGCCCATAATTCTCCGGCGTTACCGATTCAGCGGGACTGGGAGGACCCCGGAGAAACTGTGACCGGATTCCTGGTAAGATAAAGAAAGCTGGCCGAATACCATGAGTTTGGCTCTTCTCTGACTGAGATGCTACGTGACCGACTAGTGTGTGGGGTCAATAATGTCGCAATACAAACATATTTTTTGGCAGGACCCAACTCTAGACCTCAAAAGGGCAAGAGCATTAGCACAAAGGGGTCCAAGAACTCCAAGGGATCATGGCCAGTAGGGCTCCTAGGTTTAGAGGATGGGGAGGACCCTCATACTGAAAAGCTGGCATTTCCAGTGAAGGATCCCACATACCTCACCCATCACCAACTCAACACAAATATGTTTCTGATATAAAAATGGGTGAAAGGGATATGGGGAACAGGTGGGGACGTGGATTTGAGACCAGGAAGAGATCAGCCATGATCTGATTGAATGGCGGAGCAGGCTCGAAGAGTTGAATTGCCTACTTCTGCTCCTAATTCCTATATTTCTAACATTCAGCCAGGACATTCTGGCATCTCAAAAGACGGCCAGATAACCCTAGAATTACCAGCGAAGCCTCCCCGGAGGACGACAAATGTCAGCCGCAAGGCTGCTGTTCGTACGGCCAACGGACACTACCCAGGCAAGGCTGTCAGAATCAGCAGTATGTGTGCTCCCAGGCTGGTCGCTAAAGTCACCCCATGCCCAGGCCTTGCAAGTGTACCAGCCCATAGAGGCCAAAATGATGCAGCTAAACGGCATCATCACCCCTAAGGTTACCCTGATAAAGATTGCCCAATTGTCATTCTCCAGAAATGGAGGTAGATACGGGAGCTGCGTTTATATTGTCGAGAACACACCTTCTGGAGTCTCTGAATGGGCAACTTGTCCTTAGGCCTGTGAGATTACAGGGCCAGGTTGGCCACATGTACAGAGGAACCTGTGAAGGTTATGGGGACCACTGTGCCCCCAGCTACCGGGCAGCAGACGGACCAACTCCCTTTCAGAGCTGTACGAGGACCAGTCTTGGGCAGAGACTGGTTCCAGAGGATCCGTCTGGACTGGCTGAACTAGGAGCTGGTGGACTGTACCAGGTCATTGGCAAATACCCTGAGGTATTCCAAGAAGGCCTTGGTAGAATAAAGGGAGCAAGGGCAAAGATTTATGCGGGCCCTGACGCGCTACCCAAATATCTGAGAGCACGGCCAGTCCCATAGTCCCATACAGACCAAGCTCGAGAAGTTAGCGAACCTCGGGATAATATAACCAGTGCAGTTCACAGAGTGGGCTGCACCAGTAGTCCCCCTCCTCAGGCCCGACAAGTCAGTCTGCCTTTGCGGGCCCTATATACTAGCGGTTAATAAAACCTCACGTTTAGATGTCACACATAGATCCAGACGCCAAATTGGCAGGGGTTCAAACTTCCACCAAACTAGATACGAGCCATCTCTACCTCCAGCTCAAACTAGACAAGCCATCCAGGAAGTAGGTGAAGATTAAACACATAAGGGCCTATAAGAATATGCACGCCTGCCCTTCGAAGTCTCATCAGCATGCGGCATTTTTCAGTGCGTGATGAAGAACATTCTCCAAGGCCCACCTAAGGTGGCAGTACACTTAGATGACGTACTAATCGCCACGGGAATAGAACACCAAGCAAACCTGGAGGAGGTTCGCAGATTATCTTCTGACAAGGGTGTCCGTCTCAAACAAGAGAAATGCCTGCCCCAGGCAGGCAAAATGATCGACCTAGTTAGAGACGGATGCCTGCGCCAGAAAATCCTCTCAAAACTTCCAACACACTTTCCTGGCTAGCCTCCCAAATTTTACCCTCCATAACAGTGAGCCATCCAAAATTCTGCTGCCTTAACTCGCGCCAAGTCATGTTCCCCTTTCATCCCCGTGCTCCCTGACCCACATTGCCTCAATCTTTAGCAACGTCTTGATTTTAAAATTCTCATCTTAGTTTTCAAATCCCTCCATAGCCTCAACCCTCCCTATCGCTGTAACCTAGTCCAGCTTCCCAATACTGTCAGATATCTGCGCTCCCTTGAGAATTCCCGATTTTAATCACTCCGCCATTGTTAGGGATATGCCTTCAGCTGCTTCGGACTTAAAGTCTGGAATTCCACCCCTGCACCTCTGCCTCTCTAACACACCTCCCTGCTTTAAAAAAATAAATTTAGAGTACCCAATTCATTTTTTCCAATTAAGGGCCAATTTTAGCGTGGCCTATCCACCGAACCTGCACATCTTTGGGTTGTGGGGGCGGGACCCACACAGACACGGGGAGAATGTGCAAACTCCACACGGACAGGGACCCAGGGCCGGGATTTCCAGCATAAAAACAGAAAATGTGGAGGGAAACAGAAATGTTTTAGATTTAAACAACCCTGCTAAAGAATACATCTGTGGAAGGGTCATTGAGATCCGAAACGTTAACTCTGTTTCTCTCTCCATAGATGCTGCCAGACCTGCTGAGTTTATCCAGCATTTTCCATTTTTATTTGAGATTCCCAGCATCCGCAGCCTTTTGCTTTTATTCAGTATTTCCAGAATCTTCTATATCTATTTTGGGAAATGATATTTCCTTGAGGCAGGCTGGCGAGGAGAGCATCATACTGTTAGACAGTCTTCAATGTTGGAAGTAGCTGCCTTATTATTTAATTAAAAAGATATTTATCACATGTTTAGACAGTTGGGAGTGTTGGTGCAGTAGCCTGGTAGAGGACGGCACGGTAGCGCAGTGGTTAGCACTGCCGCCTTCCAGCGCCAGGGACCCGGGTTCAATTCCGGCCTCAGGTGACTGGCTGCGAGGAGTTTGCGCGTTCTTCCCGTGTCTGCGTAGTTTTCCTCCGGGTGCTCCAGTTCCCTGCCACAGTCCAAAGATGTGCAGGTTAGGTGGGGTTACAAGGTTACGGGGTTAGGGCAGGGGAGTGGGCCTGGGTAGGGTGCTCTTTCAGAGAGTCGGTGCAGACCTGATGGGCCAAATGGCCTCCTGCTGCACTATAGGAGTTCTATGCTTCTATGGGTGTGTTCGGGTGGGGTTTACATTAGAGCAAGCATTTATGCAAAGTAGCTGGCTTATTATTGCAAGGAAAAAAATTCATATACAAATAATTTACTACACAATAGATGCCATCACTTTAAACATCTCGGTGGAGATTAATTCAACAATTAACGAGGTCAGTGTTAAATTCAGCACTGCTGAAGGTGTCAACTACCCAATGCCAAATGGACTGTTGTATTACCAAGTAGACTATCAGCCTGTCTCTAATTGTGACACTGGGATTTAGTTTTTGTATAATTCTTTTGTCTTGAGTAATCATCAAAAAGAAATATAGCAGCAGTTCTGAATTAATGAGTTTAGTTCACATTAATGATGTTACTATTGGATTTCTGCATGTAGAGTTGACATTTAACTCCAGATGCCAAGGAGAAAGAAAACATCAATCACATTTTCCTGGTATGAAGACGGAGAGCTCGGTGAGTGATGTGGAATGACGCGCCCTTCGGAAAACGTTGGGAATAGGAAAACTAGCAAAGGATGGCTTCAAGGAACTAAATCCTTGTCAGTGCAGTTTATTGCTTTCACTAGCCTTTAAATCATATTTTCTAAGTAATAGAAGGGAATAGCTACTGTTGTGGAGGGGGTGCCATCATTGTTATCTAATTAGGGTCATTAACGCATGCATTCCTTGGGTAAGATTTAGCATGACAAGCATGCATCATTAAATATGGAAATCCTTCAATAAGGCTCAATTTTATTACCATTCTGCCGTCTGAAATGATAGCACTTAAATAATAATTGTACCATTTTAAAAAAAAATCACAGCAATATTGATGCCACACGTGTGTTTACCTGCAGATTCTTTGATTATATTGCAGGAGGTAGGTTATTTATAACTGAAGCAGTTGTGTTTCAAATGAGCAATTTTTATTAATTGATCTTTTTGAAACTTTAATTATAGCCGTTAGTCGACCACATGCGATGCCTTTATTGTGAATGGAACCCTAATTTTAAAGGGGCACTGTCTTTATTAAAATCATTTGCCCATCTTATTTTCTTCGAGCAGCTATGATGATGCTTGCACATGCGAAATGTCACTTCAACGTGGTTTCCATCATTATATTGACGCTGTGCAGTGCAGGGACTCACAGGTGCTCTTGAACAGCACCTTCCAAAACTGCCACCGCTACAAGAAGAGCAAGAAGTGCAGGTGCTTGGGAATATCACCAACTGCAAATTCCCCTCCAAGTCACACACCATCCCGATGTGGAAATATATCGCCCTTTCTTCATTATCACTGGATCAAAATCCCTCCGTAACCGCACTGCGGTTCTAGCTACACAATCTGGACTGCAGCGCTTCAAGAAAGTGGCTCACACCTTCTCAAGGACCTCAATAAAGACCTGCCTCGTCAGTGACACACAACCCACGAACGACTAAAAGTGAAACATATCGCGCGCTTGCTGAATCTTTTTTTTTCCATTTGCTGACAGGTATTTTGGTTTTCATCACCCTTTTAAGGAGCACATCTTTTAACTTTTCATCTGAAGACACAGAATTGAAATCCTGCAGCTGGAGTTTGCGTTGTCTGTCTGGTGGGTGGATGATGCCTGCAGTACATGTAGAACCTTTGATTAAGCTTAATTACTGCATGTCATCAAGAAAATAGGAGAAAGATGAGGCTGCACAATTAAAGAAACTGAACCTAGAATTTCTCTAAATAGTTACCGTTAAGTGTCCAATTAGCGAAGTAAATGGTTAACAAAATGTGGCTGAGATGTTGTTTTTCTGCCTGATCTGAGCTCCATCACTCATGTTGATTTGTACCAGGAGAATCAGAATAAACATTTATGAGGAAACAAGTTCAAAATTATTGATGTGCTGCATGTTTTGAGTTGAATTACACTTATTGAGATAGTCACTGTTGAAGCAATAAACAATTTATTTATTTCTTTTTCTTATTTGCAGTAGATAAGAGTGAAGTTGCCGACGAAGCCACAGCCTGTTGAATTCTTTATGGTTTATTAGTTTACTGGGAAGCTCTTGTTTTGTTTTCCTCTGCTGGCTTTTCTCGGTATAGAACAAAGCTTCCTCACAGTACAGCAGTGCTGGTACATCAGGGAGCTGGAATTCCCATAACAATCTTCAGAACACTCTGAGAAAATTAACAAATATCACTTAATGCAAATTAGGCTCGCCTGAAGAATATTTTGAACATTGTTCCTTTGTTAAACTATTAGTTTTGTGCCATGTCGCTATAATGCTCGGGTTAGGCCACAACCGGTGTATTGCATCTAGTTCTGGTCACCTGACCCTCGGAGGGATGTGAGGGTCCGTGCGAAGGTGAGGACGTGGTTAACCAGAGTGCTTCGAGGAGAGAGGGATTTTTAGCCAGAAGGTTAGGTTTGAGAAGCTGGGTTGGAGCAAAAGAAGTTGAGGGGAGATTTGGTAGAGGTGAACACTTCATGACAAGTTCGGATAAAGGTGGCAAAAAAATACTGTTCCCAATATCTGATTGGACAAGGACGAGGGGACACAGAGTTTGGGGGGGGAGGGGGGCAGGATGGGAGAAGCATCTTTTTACGCTGAGGATGGCGTTGACCTGCAATGCAGTGCCCACAAGTGTGGTGGGAGCAGAGATGATCAATAGTTCGAAAGTTAAATGGCAAGGTGCGTGAGGGGAATATACTTGCAGGTTTATAATAATAATAATCTTTATTAGTGTCACAAGCAGGCTTACATTAACACTGCAATGAAGTTACTGTGAAAACCCCTAGTCGCCACACTCCGGCGCGTGTTCGGGTACACAGAGGGAGAATTCAGAATGTATGATTCACCGAACAAGCACTTGTGGGAGGAAACCGGAGCCCCCGGAGGAAACCCACGCAGACAGGGGGAGAACGTGCAGGCTCCGCACAGACAGTGACCCAAGCCGGGAATTGAACCTGGGAGCCTGGCGCTGTGAAGCAACAGTGCTAACCACTGTGCTACCGGTTTACAGAGCTCATTACAGGGAACGAGCATGGTCTCCTTGGGCTTAATAACCTCCTTTGAGCCATAAAATATCTCGACCTCACTGCTTGGGAGGATGGTGAAAGAAGAGATGCTTTCAAAAGGAGATTTTGGATAAGTGCTTGGCGGGATGAACATGCAGAACCATGAAGATTGACTGGGTGAATGGATTTCTCTGCAGAGGGCTAGCATAGACTTAATGACCCGAATGGCCTCTTGTTCCATTATGACTTTGGGGTTTTGCAGCAATGCCCTGGCAGCTGTTCAGTCATGTTACACTTGAATTACCTGACAAGGTGTTACAATGGTACAGAATGAGGGTGGAATGCGCATTCAAGTATCTTCAGCAGGTGAAGTATTTTACCAGCGGTGAGATTGAACTCCTCTACTGGGTATCATAGAATCATAGAATTCCTACAGTACAGAATGAGGCCATTTGGCCTATCGAGTCTGCACCGACCCTCTGAAAGATCACCCTACCTAGGCCCACTCCCCGAACCCCATAAACCAAACTACACAGCCCTCGACACTAAACGGCAATTTACCACGGCCAATCCACCTATCCTGCACATCTCTGAACTGTGGGAGGAAACCGGAGCACCGGGTGGAAACCCACGCAGACATGGGGAGAGCGTACAAACTCCACACAGACAGTCACCCAATGCCGGAATCGAACCCGGTGGCAGATGCTGTGAGGCAACAGTGCTAACCACTGTGCCACCGTGCCAACCCCATATGAAACGGATGCCACAGTGATGTGCAGATTGTTTCATTCATTTTTTGACTCTGTGTTCAGTTGCTATGGATAATCTCTGGTCCTTCAAAATCCCAACTATGCTTTCTGTCATAATATCCATTCATGTACATCATGAGATGCAGACAGGCAGTGATTAACACACAGGATAACCAATGGACACACACAACACAGAACAACCAATCACCAGACAGGACACCACCCTATAAAGCCCATTAAGGCTCTTTCTCTCTCACAGGACACGGCTAGGGAGATAGTCACAGTGAACAGGCCAGTGAACATCATCACCATGTGGTAGAGAGCTAGTCTGGTCAAGCCAGTAGGAGGTTATCAGTTAGGTTAATAGAGTGTCAACCCACAGCAGATTATGTACAGCAATCAGCAGGTTCAATAAAACAGTGTTAGACCATCTCCTGTGTCGGAAGCCTGTTTCTCGTTTTACTGCATCCAGTTGCAGTCGAAGTTAGACCAACACAGATAACACATCATGGTACCAGGAAGCTATTAACTCTAATGAACCTACCTCGAGTGAATCTGCAACGACCAACACGCAGCCATCCAGTGGCATGGAAAAGATCCAACCTCCTCCGCAACTCCGGATCTCCGGCAACCTCGGAGTCACCTGGAAAGTCTTCAAACAGAAGTTCCTCCTATATATCGAGGCCTCCGACCTCGAGGCTGCATCGGAGGCCCAAAAGGTCGCGTTGTTCCTGTCGACTGCTGGGGATCACACCATCCACATCTATAACTCGCTCACGTTTGCCGATGGCGAAGACAAGACGAAGTTCAAGACGGTTCTGCTGAAATTCGACAACCACTGCGACATTGAGGTGAATGAGAGCTTTGAACGGTACATCTTCCAGCAGAGGCTTCAGGGTAAGGATAAACCTTTTCAGTCCTTCTTGACCCATCTCTGCATCCTAGCGCAGTCATGTAATTATGACTCGACGGCTGATTCCATGATCCGGGATCAGATCGTTTTAAAGGTCCAGTCCGACTCCCTGCGGGAGCAGCTCCTCAAAATCAAACAGTTGACCCTCTCCGTCACCATTGAAATGTGCATTGTCCATGAGCATGCCAGGAATCGTTACTCCCGCATCAGGGTGGCAGAAAATGCAAAACTAGTCTCCCAGGAGGCAGAAAGGGTGCAGGCCATCGCAAAAATGCAAAGCCTGAGCATCGAGGAGAGTGGCCGTTTTGTGCGCGTTTCCCGGGTCCCTACGCATGCGCGCCACGCCCGGGTGGACGACGAGGCCGAAGACCCCGATGTGCATGTGCGAACGTCGGCCGACCGCACTGCGCGTGCGCGATGGCGCACAGAATTCACTGACGTCAGCATCATTACCTGTCCAAATTGTGGCTCTGCCCATTTAAAACGCCAATGTCCAGCCAAAGGAAGGCGATGTCTACAGTGTGGAAAGCCTGGGCATTACGCGGCCTTATGCAGGTCTGCTCCACCGACCAACAGCCAGCGACCCCAGCTGCAGCACAGACGTGTCCGCTGCGTACAACAAGGCATGCAGGATTCGGATCCCGACAGCCCAACGGACCCCGATGCTGACTGCCTCGAGTCCCCATTCCGGGTGGGCATAATCACCACGTGTGAGCTGGCTTCCACCGTGCCTGCAAACCGCCTTTCAATCCTCACTGTGGATCCTGACGGCGAGTGGTGTGCTGTCATCACGGTTAACCAGTCTCGCATCCGATTTAAATTGGACACTGGCGCATTTGCAAACCTCATATCACAGTCGGACCTCGACAGCATCCGAGACCAACCTAGCATTCTTCCACCAGCCTGCCAGCTCCTTGACTACATGGCAATGCCATAGCTGCCAGTGGATCGTGTCAGCTAGGTGTATCTCACAAGGCACTCAAAGCGACGTTACGATTTGTGATCGTCTGGCCTGACAAGGCATCCCTGCTTGGTGCTCGTGCATGCAAACTCCTAAATCTGGTCCAGCACGTCCATGCCATGTCCTCAACACTGGCGACTGCCTCGCTCAATGTAAATCTCCAGGCTGAGATAGACGACATTCTCACGCAATACCACAACGTGTCTGATGGAATGGGCACGCTCCCATATCGTTACAAGATATTGCTCAAACCGAATGCCATCCCAGTCATCAATGGACCACGCTGGGTGCCGGCTCCTCCCAAGGATCGTCTGAAAACGCAGCTACGAGAGCTCCAAGACCAGGGTATCATCTCAAAGGTCACGGAACCAACAGACTGGGTCAGCTCCATGGTCTGTGTCAAGAAGCCCTCTGGTGAACTCCGCATTTGCATTGATCCCAAAGATCTGAATCGCAACATCATGCGAGAGCACTACCCGATCCCAAAGCGTGAAGAGTTAACCTGTGAGATGGTTTCATGCCAAATTCTTTACCAAGCTGGATGCCTCCCATGGGTTCTGGCAGATACAGCTGGACGAGTCCAGTCGGAGGCTATCCACGTTTAACACTCCATTCAGCAGGTATTGCTACAACCGCATGCCTGTTGGTATCATATCAGCTTCTGAAGTATTTCATCGGATAATGGAGCAAATGATGGAGGGCATCGAGGGGGTGCGAGTCTATGTGGACGACGTGATCATCTGGTCCACGACACCCGAGGATCACATCGCTCGCCTCAAACAAGTTTTCCAGAGGATTCATGAAAATGGCCTCCAGCTCAACAGGGCCAAATGCTCATTTGGTAGGTCCGTTATCAAGTTTCTGGGTGACCACATTTCACAGCAGGGTGTACAACCTGACGCTGACAAGGTGCTGGCAATCAACGCCATGAAGACCCCAGAGGACAAAAAGGCCGTTTCCTCGGGATGGTGAATTTTCTCAGGAAATTCATTCCCAATATGGTATCCCACATCACAGCCCTTTGGCATCTCGTAAAAAAGTCGACAGTGTTCCAGTGGCTTCCTGCACATCAAGGGGAGTGGCTTGAGCTGAAGGCAAAGCTCACCACAGCTCCAGTACTGGCATTCTTTGACCCAACCAAGGATACCAAGATATCCACAGACGCAAGCCAGGACGGCATTGGGGCGGTGCTCCTCCAGCGAGACGACTCCTCGTCCTGGGCTCTAGTGGCATACGCCTCCAGGGCCATGACTCCGACCGAACAACGGTATGCCCAGATCGAAAAGGAGTGCTTGGGTCTCCTGACAGGAATAGTCAAGTTTCATCACTACGTATACGGCCTGCCAAAGTTCACGTTTGGAACAGACCACAGGCCTTTAGTCCACATAATCCAAAAGGATTTAAATGACATGACACCTCGGCTGCAAAGAATTCTTCTTTGTCTCCGCCGATATGACTTCGAACTCGTCTGCACACCGGGTAAGGAGCTGATTGTCGCGAATGCCCAATCCGTCACCACGCCGTGTGAATAGGGCGACTTCATTCGCCACATTGAAGCACAGGTGCAGTTGTGTGCCAGCAATCTCCCAGCCACAGATGAACGAGTTATACAAATACGCGAAGAAACTGCCAAAGATCCCCGACTGCAGCGCGTGATGAAGCACCTCGCCCATAGCTGGCAAAAGGGGCAGTTTTTCAACGTTAAGGACGAGCTGACGGTTCTTGAGGGAATTCTTCTTACACTAGATAGATTCGTCATTCCCCAAAGCAGGCAAAACATGGTGCTCAGACAGATCCATGAGGGTCACCTGGGGGTCGAGAAATGTCGACGCAGAGCTCGGCAGGCAGTTTACTGCCAGGACATTGCCAACACGGTCCTCAACTGCACAACATGCCAGAAGTTTCAACCAGCTCAGCCCAAGGAAACGCTGAATCAGCACGAGATCATGACCTCTCCGTGGTCCAAGGTGGGGATAGACCTCCTTCATGCCAATGGGCATGATTACATGCTCCTGGTCCATGATTACGTTCTCCAGCTACTCGGAAGTGGTGAAACTGTCGGACCTCACGTCAAAGTCCGTCATCAAAGCCTGCAAAGAGATGTTTGCCAAGCAAGGGATACCGCTCACGGTAATGAGTGACAACGGTCCATGTTTCTACAGCCAAGAGTGGTCCGACTTTGCACGATCCTACCACTTTAGTCACATCACATCCAGTCCCCATTAGCCGCAATCAAACAGGAAGGCTGAGAAAGGGGTCCATATTGTGAAGTGGTTGCTGTGCAAGGCTGCAGACTCAGCCTCGGATTTCAACCTGGCGCTATTGGCATATAGGGCAACCCCTCTGTCGACTGGTTTGTCTCCGGCGCAGTTGCTCATGAACTGTAGCCTGAGGATGACTGTTCCAGCCATCCATGTCCCAGACCTTGACCACCTCTCAGTCCTGCAGAAGGTGCAGCGATCCAGGGACCAGCAAAATATCACGTATGATGCTCATGCCGCGGATCTGCCTCAGCTGGCTCCAGACGATGTTGTTCGCATTCAGCTGCCTGAGGGAGGTTGGTCAGCCCCAGCTGTTGTCGTCAGACAGGCTGCTCCCAGGTCTTTTGTTGTCCAAATGGCTGATGGATCCATTTTACGGCGCAACAGGAGGGCGCTGCGTAAAGTTCCCTGCCCATCACCCGACTGCATTTCTCCGCATGTCATCATGCCTCCTCTGGACGTCTTGCACCACAAGGCCACCAATCTGGCAGCGATCACACCTGTTCACAAGGCCACCGAGATGGCAGCCATCCCACCTGTCCACAAGGCCACCGAGATGGCCGCCATCCCGCCTGTCCAGGTGCCGGCGTCCCCCCTCCACCTCTGTGGCGATCAACAAGAATTTGTCGCCCACCACAAAGACTGAATCTATAGACTTAAATCTTGTAAATTTAGTTCAGTTTGCTCTGTATCTGCACGATAGACACCTTCCCATGTAAAAATGTTCATTCATTTCCCACTTGTACATAGTTATGCATGAATATACAGCCACGTTCCAAAATTTATTTTAAAAGGGGGAGATGTCATAATATCCACTCATGTATATCATGAGATGAAGACAGGCAGTGAATGATACACAGGATAATCAATGAACACACATGACACAGAACAACCAATCACCAGACAGGACACCACCACTGTAAAGCCCACAGGGCATTAAGGCTCTCCCTCTCTCACAGGACACGGCTGGGGAGATAGTCACAGTGCACAGGCCAATGAACATCATCACCATGTGGTAGAGAGCTCGTCTGGTCAAGCCAGTAGGAGGTTATCAGTTAGGTTAATAGAGTGTCAACCCACAGCAGATTATGTGCAGCAATCAGCAGGTTCAATAAAACAGTGTTAGACCATCTCCTTTGTCGGAAGCCTGTTTCTCGTTTTACTGCATCCAGTTGCAGTCGATGTTAGACCAACACAGACAACACATCACTTTCTTCATTTGTGGACTATCTCAGAGAAAGGAGCAGTATTGAAAGTCAGCGTTATTGAAAATGTTGTTGAGGCTGGGCAGGCATTTAGAGAGCTGAATTTTCATTCTGGGATCCTAATCCCACCATGAGGTTGAAATGTGGGCGGGGAATACACAACTGTCGACAGCGTACCCAGAAAGCAATTTTGGAGGAGGAGGCGGTTAATCATGTAACTGTCTGCAGCATCTGTGGCCAAATGCAACGGCAACGAGTGGGTTCTTGAGAGTGGCAACTCAATAGGAGGTTTTCAGGTACTCAGATCAGTAACCGCAATGTCAGAGAGGTAGGAGCTGGTGTGTGAAGCGGGTAGGGATGCATGAGGGCATCTCCATTCCCTGTCATCACCCACGATTTGGAACGTAAGAGGGTGGGGGGGGGGGGGGAATAGGACCGTTGGAGATCAGGACCTAGCTGCGGTTATGGATGATGGTTGGAGGCTGCCTTTCCCCTGCAACTGACACAGTTTCATGGGTGGCCTCCTGACACGATGGAAATTTGGTCAACGTGGGAGAGTGCCTGAAATTGAGCCTTTCTGGGGATTAGTTGGATACCTGAAGCAACCAAGTGAGTAACCATTTTGTGCGTCATTCCATTCCCCGGTAACCCAGTGGATACAGGGGCAACAGGATGTCCCTCCCAGCTTCCTGTCCAGCTACCCCAGGCCATTGAAAATTCAGCCCAAGGTGAGGATTCTGGCTATTAATTGTTAGTAAGACATTACACCTACACTTAAAAAATCATTAGATGCATGTGGAT